>NW_011341180.1:0-9041 GCF_000735185.1 Notothenia coriiceps
CCCCTGACGCTCACCCGATTCGTACTTGTAATTTTTCCTATCTATAGCCAATCAGATGTCTCCTCAATTCTAAGCCAATCACATGACCGCGCCCCCACGAGGGTATTTCTTGCGTTCATGACGTAGCGCTTCATGTACGCATTTTGCGCAGTCCGGAGCTGACAGGTCCATGGAGTCTGCCTGCAGGCGCTAATCTCAGAACACCTCCACTCAGTATTGCCACTTTCCGAACAGGAAATGCACGCAAATACAAGCCTTTATATTATTAAGGTACAGCGCCACTTTCCAAACCATTGATGAATATAAATATAATATATGTGTGTACACAAACACGGCAGGCAAAACCGTTTTAAATGTGTGTTTCCTGTATGGCGAACACAGGTGCTCTATTTATGTCTGTATGAAGTTGTTGTGAGTGTGGAGGGAGCAGCTACAGGTTAGCTTAGCCTAATCGATCAGTGCACTACGAAGCCAGTGCTAGACAGTGAACTGTCAACGGGGGGAAGCCCCGCCGGTCATTATCGGCCGATATTCACTAAATTGTTTGATCGGTGCTCTCTATAAAGGCCGATCAGGAGAGCTGGATCTGGTCGATATGGACATAAACGCGAGTGAAGTATAACCGGACGCGAGAGAGAGATCAGATCAGCTGCTGAGTCTGACGGAGACAAGCAGCTCTGCATGATCACCTGAAGCTCCGCCCTCTGTTTAGCGAGCTGACCGGACTTTGCAAAATGCGTATATGAAGCGATACGTCATAAACGCAATAAATCCTACCCTCGTGGGGGCGCGCTCATGTGATTGGCTTAGACTGGAGGAGACATCTGATTGGCTATAGATGAGAGAAATTACAAGTACGAATCGGGTGAGCATCAGGGGAGTCTCAAAAAACCCACACACGAATGCACAGCGATCCATGCACAAAAACGGTTTGTGTTTGCAGGTTCAGAGGTTTTAAACGGAAAACAAATATGTGTGGATCAAAAATACATATGTAAAACTTTTTTCTGTGTTTGGATTTTATTTACATGTATATGAAACGGAACACATTTGTGTGTGCATTGAAAAACACAAGTGTGGATCCGGAAATACAAGTGTGAATCCTTCTGTGTGCATGTGTGTATTATGAGACTGTTCTGAGCCCATATGTTCTGTCTGAATGGGAACTTAAACCCAACCAAGGCAGACAACGCATAATTGTATCACCAATATGAACTGCAGGATTTACATTCGATGTAGAGCATAAAAACAAAAAGCATCACATTGGTTGTTCAATCTCTCAGTCTTTTGCATTGCAGAGACCTCCTAAATTAGCAATTTTCTCCCACTGCCCTCCTCTAACTTTTCAAACAAGTAGAACTGAAAGGGCGCTCTGTGATTAACTCAGGGATTTCTGTCGCAAACAGCATAAAGGCCTCACACCATAGCTTACTGAAGGTAAAGGTTCGCCTCTGGACAAGCATTTTAGCATTTAGCATGTTAGCAAGACCCAACTTCTCTGCTGCAGCTGCTTCTGTTTCTCAAATGAAGCTACTAGCTTCCAGCAACAGAAACACACACCTCCAATGATTCTGCTTTGTTTAAGCAGACTGTGAATGCAGTTGCTACATAGCATGTTGTATCCTCTTGCACACTTCTTATGTTCTTTATAATCAGCACTTTAGTTAAATGTTAGTTTAACTGTACAGTGACACTTCAGTAAGTCTTTAGATGAGTTTGTTTTAGAGTTACCAGTGCTGAGGGTGCCGTTGCTGATCCTGGAAGGACGTCTTGTTTGAGCAAAAGATGCCCCCTTGCATAGATATCTTAAATACAGGAAGGGGCCATTAGAATGTACCAAGCGCTCACTATATAAGGGGGGGTGGGATTTATAGGTTAGGGTTTTTGATTTTTTCTTAATAGTATATTAGGTTGTTGAAGGTCAAGTTTTGGATAGTTGCTAAAACATTTATACTGAACGACACAGTTTTATTGTATTTGGAGATTAGTTTGTCTTTGATGGAATTATAAGCAATATTGTCCCTGTTGTGTGCGTTTGTTTGGTTAGTTAAATCTGCTAAATGTTATAATCTCGACCAGGAAGATCTTGTGTTTCGTCGAGTTTGTGCATGTGTGCGTGAGTTTCTTAAATCACTGTCTTTTTCCATGATTAATCTTGCATCAACATTTTATATTGAATCACTGTATGCTCAAGGACTTCTCATGGCTGGGTTAATTCAGACATTAAAAAAAAAACTCTCACTTCGCTTAACCAGTCTGTAAGGGCTGCTAACTCAGTTTGGACTGTTTTAAAAGATGCAAAATTATAGATATGATGAATCATAAAAGCAACGGATGAAGTGCTTTGCTCATTCACAGGCGCCATTGTAGTTTTACTCAAGTAAGAGGGTAAACACATTGACCATTCCTAGGGTTGAGGTTTGAAACCAGCTGAGACTGAATGTGTGAATCACCCAGTGGTGAGTAGCGCTAATGAAACAGTGATAAACCTAAACGTATTAGTCAGAGGATGCAACTCCTCCTGTAGATAATTGAACTGTTCTGTCTAAACCTCTGACAGGTTCATGCAGGAAAAATACAGGATGTACTGTAATATGTGTACGGAAGAAAAAACACAGGGAATACAGTCAAACACTATGCATCCAGAAATATTGTATGTAATACCAAAACAAGTACTGTAGTATTTTCCAAGCCTTGCATAACAAATCCAAGAACAGACACTAAAAATCTGATTCGATATAGAGCTGTGCATTAAACCCTCTGTGTGTTTTGGCTGCCACCCCTCCTTTTCCAAAAGAGTAAAAGCAGAGCCATCAGCTCATGAGTTTAAATCACCCACCGCTGCCACACACACCCCTCCACTAGTTCATCCCCCCAACCCTCTGCCGTGGCGGACCGCTGACACTAAGCAGATGTGCTGCGTATTATCTTGTCATGACACAGAGCTACTGAAGGAAACCCTTAGAGTCAGAGGTTTAGCCTGAATTTGATTTTCAATACTATTTGATAGCTCAATAATGGCAGGATTGTGTGTTAACTAATAATAATATGATGACACTACAGTGTGTGTGAGCTTTGACATTGAGCAGATGTCTATTGGAGGTTGCATTAAATACCCAGTTTCCCCTTTGTCTGTTCTACAGTGATCAGATTCAGTTTTTGGGTTAGAATGTCTATACTAATGCAGAATGATAAACCTGTATGAAAAAAAATATATATATATATCCTCAACCATTAAGAAAGCTAGAATAACTCTATTACTAATATGTTAAATGACATTAAACCAAAAATGCACTTCTTGGACTTTTTAATTATGCCATTCTTGCCTGAGACATTCAGCATCCTAAAATAATGGTTGATCATGATGAAGTGTGAGCGCTGAGACAAAGCAGATGCGCTGTGTGTTATCTTGTCATGCTACAGTGCTACCAAAGTCAACCTCTCTGTTTTCAGAGGGCCCTGCCTGCCTGCTGCCCTCCTTTGTGGCCCGTGACGGCTCTAACAGTTTTCTGATTAACAGCAGCTGTTAGTGCAATAGGGGGAATGACCAGACCCATTATTAACTCTTAACTCTTTCTTGTAGGGCTGTTTAGAGGGAACTCGGTTGAATAATATTGGAAATGTAATAGCCTGTGTCAAGGTTGCATAAGAGCTGCATGGTATGTTGTTATGGTATACTCACGGCCTGTCCACACAGCGGCGTGCGTTGTCGCTTCCTAGCGGGCGTGCCTGAAACTCGACCAACAACAAATCACATGAATCTCCCACCCCTGACTCGCAAGCAGCGGTTTGATTGGCTAGAGCTTGTACTGGCATCGATTGGCTGACGCTTCTGCCGAGGCGTCAAATGTTGAACATTGCTCAACTTTTGCAGCGAGCCACGCCAGAAACGCTCCGCGTCGCTTCCCACAATGCAGTTCGGCCGGACGTCACCCCATTCAAAGTGAATGGTGAAGTGTCAACGCACGCCGCTGTGTGGACGAGCCGTCAGTATGTTCAAAGTAACAATGCACCACTTTTCAACTCCTATCGTTTCCATGTGGTACTATTAGAGATGTCCCGATCCGATCAGATGATCGGGGATTGGAGCCGATCACTTGATTTTCAAAACATCGGAATCGGGAGAAAAAAATCGGGGATCGGGAATTTTTTTCTTTTTTTTTTAATAAAATATTTTTATTATTTTATTCAATGTTACAAAACAAAAATGACCATGTTCACGTATTAAAGTCATCCTGAGGCCTTAGTTTTGGTTTTAAAATTACACAACATCATGTATGTTGCTTCTTTTGGGCTTGTTTTCATAGACCTGGTTGCTTATTTCTCTCAAATCTGGCAACAGAGTAGGCAGGGCGCAGTGTCTAACAGTAGCAGTAAGCTAACTAGAGGCTACGTTCAGCTGGTGACTCGGGAGTCGGGACAGAGAAAATGTCAGGAGTTTGGAAGTATTATACAATTGAAAGCAAAGGCTTGCAATGTTTGCAAGGCGGAGGTTCCGCGTGGTGGAAAGAACAGAGCTACGTTCAACACGACCAATCTAATACGCCAGCTGAGAAACAAACACCAACAACAACACAACGAGTTTACAGACACAGAAAAGATATTGGCGGGGCCGCACTTCGGCACGCACACAAAAAATTCCACGCGCTTCCGCGTTTCCATTTTGCTAGGCCCGCGTGCCTTAGCACGCTACCATGACTCCATCCTAGGGAAACAACTGCAACCAGCTTTGTCACTTAGTGCTGCTAGCTACATTACTTTAATTGGAAAATAGTTTGACAACACTGCACATGGCATACAGAGATCTGTTTTTTAAGACTTTTGTACTTAAATCATTTTACTCATTTTCTCTGAGCCCCAATTATTTTCCTCGCGACGGCAAAAAAAACAAAGTCAGACATTATACAATTCAAAATAAAAACAATAATCGCGCTGATATGACAGAACATTTTTATTAACCCCACAGCTTCCGGTCTTCAAAGACCCGAACGGACAAAAAGAAGTGGTGCAGGCACGAAACATACTACCAATAGAAATACATTGCTTTTAAATTGTTCTGTGTGACACGAAAAAAATGGGAGAATCGTGTTGGTGAACACGAATCAATAGGTTAATTTAATGACTATTACACAAAATGCCGTGAGACTGGGTTGCACAATAATAGGGCGCCTTTAAAACGTGTCTATTTCCACATTTAGTGAGTGAATGTTCTGCATGTAACATCATAAAGATCTACGATGTCGATGTTTGCTTGTCGTAAAAATAATAAACGAGAATAAAACAAACACTATGGATTAGGGTGAGTGCTTCAACAATGTTGGACTTTTAATCTGATGTGTGTCTGATGTGATTCATCATGCTAAACCTGAGTCTGTTGTTGCAGACTGATCTGCCGTATCAAAGTGCATGTGTAAAGTAAAGCTCAATATTACAGAGAGGACACAGGCAGCATGTCAGCTATGAGGGAAATGTTGCCAAAAGCCTTGTTCACCTTGTACCCGACTGACACAAACAGGCTCGGTCAAGTCAATAAATAGCAGCTCTTTCATTTTAAATTAAAGAGACAATGTATGACGCATGTGTCAGTGTCTATCTCTGTCAGGCTCTCTGAGTTTGTTACCCTCCCACCTTTATCCCTGCGTGGAGTGGCCCAGCCATGAGAAGGACAGGAGATTCCTGGAGGTGGGAGAAGGGATGATCCCACTGTCTGTCACCCAGCGATGAGAGGTGATCCTGGGATTAGAGCTCTGTTGGTTCAGGCTGGGCCACTGGAGACAGAACTTGGCTGGCATAGAGAGAACAGCAGGAGGGGGCCACAAGATGATAGGTGAGGGTAAGCAAAAGTAAGTCTGTATGAAGGTAAAAAGTAAGGAGAGGTTCAAAGAGCTGAAGTGAAAGAGATGAGGTTATGCAAACAGATACACATGAGGTTGTTCTGCTAAAAAAAAAAAAGGGGTGGTGATTTGATTAGTTTTGTCATTAGGACTTTTGGCTAGAGTAGTAGTACATCTGTTCTCTAGTTTCTATACAGACAAAAATGTAACTTCTGTCCTTTCCTACATTTCCCACAATCCTTTTATTTAGCTCCTGAGTGTTGGGGACTTGCCTGGACTTGTTCTGTCTGTTCGGTCTTGACAGACATGGACTGATGGATTGACAGGATTCAGATAGCACTTACAGAAATCCACTATATACAGTTGAACAAATTCTGATGTTTATTGTTGTTAGTGTAGAAAAGAAGAAAACACTCAAATATAGAACAAAAAATAAATCAGGAACTGAAAGAAATCACTTAAAGTTGCGGATTCGTTTTTAAATTGGATTCCTTCCTTACTCACCGATCCCTTATTTGCTTTTGTCAAAAAACACAATCTTATTAAGTATTCCTATAATTTTTCAGTCGCTGCAGTGACCCATTTTTCCCACAAGGATCATTAACCTCTCATTCAATTCAAACTTTTCAACATCAAAACCGAAGATCATCTGAAAAGAATAGAAGAGTACTTCACCTATGCAAGGGGTCTGTGATCTATTCTGGACTTAGCGTTTGAGCACTGGTGCTGTGTGACAGTGATAGAAGAGAAGTGAATCAACCAGTCTGCACGGGACCTCCTCCCTCCACAGGTGCAGCACCTATTCTGTTTCAGACGGAGGTCATTGTCACCCCCGCTGAGGGCTGGACGGATGAAGGGAGGGATGAAGTGACGGGAGGACAGGACCCTTCAGCGCCTCTTTGCTTCGACAATGAGTTGCTTCTACCGGGGCTAAATGTTGGGTTTGTGTGAGGAGGGAAGATTAATGCGTGTGCGTGTGTGTGTGTGTGCGTGCGTGTGGAGGAAGAGTTGTTACCTCATGGAAGCCCTATCTTCCACACACACATGCACAGGCAGACACAGATCAGTTCTCTGGCTCTGTGCTGTGACCTTGTGCTGACCTGAGCCAGTATCTGGTTCACCTGTCCACAGGGGATCTCCTCATCCTGCTGTCAACTCATCAGTCTCTGCCCAACCATTATACCTCTGTGGCTGCAGACTGGACACTGAAATGGAACTATCAGCCCCCTGTTTGGAGAAAGTGAGATTAACAAGAAACGGACAAGGCTAGAGATAGAAAAAAACTTGGTGCGATTTAAACACATCTGCTGCCATTAAACCAGAAATACAAAAGAACTTTGAAACATATTGACAGTAATGCTCCATCTAACGTTGATTTGCAAATTAATTTCTTGATTAAATGCCTCATGGTTTAGTATAAAATGACGGACCATAGTTGAAATTATCAATTTCTTAAAAGTTTAACCCCAAAAGAAAATGGCAACAAATGTTTACAACTGTCTTCATTTGTCCAACCAGCATACAATGAAATGTTATTATTATATGAATAACTATTAAAAAGAGGAACGCAGGAAAGGTTCATATATGAGAAGCGTAAAAGATGATTAATTAATTAACGGATTTCCTGTTTGAGCCCAAAAGACCCAAAGAAAGAACTGTATATCTGCAGGTGTCATTGTAAATCAAGGTAAAAGCGGATGGGGGAGGGAACTTGGGGTTGGGGGTTGTCGATGAGAAATGGGCCTTTTGCTCCCCCCTGTGGGCAAATCTGTGACCTATGACCATATGTCAATCAAGGCTAATTTACAACCAAAAAAAGCATAAATGTAAGACTGACTGTTTTCTAACGAGTGTTAGCGTTAATAGTTTACAAGACATGAAGCCCATTGCAACACACGTCAACCACATAATATGATTGTAAACAAATTGTCAGAAAATACCACAACAATACGCAGAAATAAAAACCCAATCATTATATACATACAAATGCTGTCTCAGTGCAGAAATGGCCAAAAGGATTTTTCCATTTATGTTGCCATGATATTTTTTTTTTTTTTACCAGGATCAATTTATGTTCAGCTAATCCCAAGTTTAGGACGCAATGCCGTGTAGCTAGAAACTATTATCTTTGAGTTTTTATATGAATGTCAGGATATTCATTTTATAATATACTGTAAAAGCCTGTTTCTGTTACGGTTGAGTGAAGCAGGCAGGACCCAAATGCAGAATAAACAGAAAAAATACCTTTATTTCAAGGTCTAGAGGCACAAACAGAACACTAACACGAGAATACAGTCAAAGACAAACAATGAACCAAAACTAGGGCCACCAGGGTGGGTGGAAGGGGTCTGGAGGACAGGTTTTGGGCTGACAGCCCAGGAGCACAGCGGAGGACCCGGAAGGGATCTCGGGCGGACGGCCCGGGGGCAAGGCAGAAGCCGAGAAGGGGGACTCGGGCGGACGGCCCGGGGGCAAGGCAGAGTCAAAGGTGGGGGTCTCGGCCGGACGGCCCGGGGGCAAGGCAGAGTCCATGGTGGGGGTCTCGGGCGGAGGGCCCGTAGGCAAGGCAGAGTCCATGGAGGGGTGAAGACCACAGCGGGCGAACTCAGGGGGCCGAGCATGAGGGCGAAGGCCGCGGCATTCAGGGGGCCGGGCTCGAGGGCGAAGCAGGCGGCGACGGAACAACTCCGGAGGACGGGCAGGAAGGCGCTGACTGGACAGCTCCGGAGGCCGGGCAGGAACCGGAGCCGGTGGGACAGGCTTCGGCAGGATCCCCCACGGAAGAGGACCAGGAGTTGGAAGGACCCCCGACGAGACAGGTGGCCGCGGGACCTCCAACGGAACAAGACATGGGATTGGCAGGACTCTCAGCGGGACCTCCAACGGAACAGGACATAGGGTTGGCAGGACCCCCGGCCTATAGCATCTATCCTTGCTTTAAAAACATGTAATGGAACCAAACTGCTCAACTTCCATTCCTTTTGCAGACTGTTCCAAGTTAGCGGAGCTGCACATCTAAAAGCTGTATTCCCTAAGACAGTCCTAGCAGTTGGCACATTTAATACAACCACAGCATTCGATCTCAGGCAGTAGCCACTTGCAATACGCCGTGAGATCAGGGAGCAGATGTAGGATGGAAGTTTCCCTAACATTGCTTTGTAAATAAACGTCTCCAACGGCACAGGACACAGGGTTGGCAGGCCCCGG
>NW_011341181.1:0-8299 GCF_000735185.1 Notothenia coriiceps
TCAGAGAGGGCAAACGTACACACATCCTCTACTCAAGTAGAAGTACAGATACTTGTGTTTAAAAATACTCTGGTGAAAGTAGAAGAACTGACTAAACTTCTTTACTCAAGTAAAAGTAAAGAGGCTTTGAAATGTACTTCAGTAAAAAGTACCCATAACTAGCAGCTGTTTTAAAGAGTAACTGACCTCCCTTTATATTAATAGAACAATAATGTCATTGTTAGCTAATGAATGTTTCCATGCTGAACAACGGCAACATGACAACGTTTTCATTGGTCCCTCTTCTTTAGAGAAGACCAGGAAATGATGGATACACGGATCGTGTTCAAATCAATAGGCACGCAATGACTCTAAATAATAATGATCACGCCACCAAACACACATTCAAACTAAAGGAACCAGCCTGTTTGGAAAATGTGAGAAGTAGAAAGTACAGGTATTTGTGTTCAAAATGTAAGAAGTAGAAAGTACAGGTATTTGTGTTCAACATGTAAGAAGTAGAAAGGTATTTGTGTTCAACATGTAAGAAGTAGAAAGTACAGGTATTTGTGTTCAACATTTAAGAAGTAGAAAGTACAGGTATTTGTGTTCAAAATGTAAGAAGTCAAAGTAAAAGGTTGTCAGAAAAATAAGTAGTGGAGTAAAGTACTGATACCAGAAAAATGTACTTAAGTACAGTAATGAAGTATTTGTACTCCACTACTTCCCTCCTCTGGTTGAACTTCTGAAAGTAGAGCAGATGTAACTCACTCCTTTTCACCACTTTTCTGCAGGAATTAATTTAAACTGCAACAGAAAAATAAAGTGAGTAAACAGCGAGGGGTTGCACAGGCCATTCAGACCCGACAGAAGCGTGCCAGTTTAATGTCATCAATGGCGAGAAATAGGACAGCAAAACCCCCAAAAGCCTCCCACCACGACGCAAAAGGAAACAACAGGTTTGGCGTCCCAGTTTCTCCTTCTCAAACTAAAATGAAAAACAAGTCTTCTCCGGGGCCTTTCCAATCCTCTTCTTCCTCTCCAGCGCAATGCAACCCAGTGTCTCTGATGTCACCTAATTATAAATAACCTTCTTTTTAAGAGTGCCTGTGGTATGTTAATGATATGTTAATTTCCCCCATAAATCTGTGCTTTACGAGCAGAGGGCTCCTTTGCGCATAGCCCCATTGCAGGGAGTGTAAGCAGGGTGTTAGAAAAAGTCGACGGCTTGCAGATCTGTCTCTCCTCGTCCCTTTCATGTGTTCCTTTGTTTATTTGCGTGAAAAAATAAGATGTGAAAAACAATCATTATGGTGTGCTTTAACTATCATCAGCTACAAAGAAACAGCTAGGTGTTTTCTTTGAAAACTATTACTTCTTCAGCTCCATTTTCCCATCCATACGGTCATGGGAAAGGAGTGAATGTCATAACTGGTGGATGCAAAGGTGTAACTTTGGCTTGAGAAGTGGGGGGGACACAAAATAGGGGGTCCTTTGCAATGAAAAATCTTTCTCGATTTAATTCCATTTCCTGCCTTTCTACAAATATATTAGGGACTATGGTGTTAACAAATCCAAGGAAAATGTGTAGTGTATATAATGAGGAGAAAATGTTTGTCTTTAAATTGAAGTTAAATGCATCAATCTGGTGCACAAAATTAAGAAATTTCAATAACATATCATTGATATACTCCTCTCTCCTATCTTAAACTTACCTAATCTGCATTCTTTCTTTTTATTTATGCATATTTTACTAATCACTCCCCTTTTAAACTGTTTTTTAATTTTTTACTGACATTGGAATGATTTCTTAACTTATTTTGAACAACTATATTAAATAGATGGAAATATTTGTTTACATAGATGACCAAACCGTTTGAGACCCACTGAGATAAATTAGACTAAAGTTTACAATCTAATCACTCAGCGAGTCCTTTAGCTCACCTAAACTGACGTTATCTCAGCCTCTCAGTCCGACAGGAGAGGACTCTCCCTCTCCTTATTTTTGAAACAGCTTCTAATCTCCGCTAGCTCCGAGCTAGCACCAGATGCTAACAACAACCCCCGTAACTCTCTCTGTCTCGCTTGCGTAATTTTTTTTATAATAAACACATTTGAAAAGTGGGGGGGACACAAACGGGATTTTGAAAAGTGGGGGGGACATGTCCCCCCTGTCCCCAGTGGAAACTACGCCCATGGGTGGATGTGTCATTTCATATGGAACCAGTCTGCATGTGTGACTGCATCATTTGCATATGATATTGTGCTATAGATATAATATCAGTTTTCATACATGCACAGTCTCCCCCAGTGCCGATAAGAAGCCTTGGTGATCCAGCAGAGTCCTATATCAGCTCAGCAGCCCACGGCGGGAGATTACAGCTGTCTGTTTTTCATATCTACTGGCAGCATCTTCCTCTTGTTTACTTTTCTTTCCTCTGTAAATCTGCTTAGGGAAAGCCGTTCACCCTGAAAACAGACGGCCAAAATGCTCTCAACGCACAAGCTCCTACAGACGGAGCTTAGAGGTACAGAATAATTGCGAGCTTCGAGCATTCAGATTCAAATGAAGTAAAGGACAGACACTGGGAAAATGGGGGCGAATTCTATCATGAACTGCTCAGCTACATCCGCCATGATTTACTTGTTTATATTCTGAAGAAATCTATCTTCACCAGAGATGAAAGCTGTGCCTGCCCTTTACTGGCCTCAATTCACCGGTAAAAGTAACCAACCAAAGTCATTTAGAGGTCCTTTCATATGTTTTTAGGCACTGAATGGTTTATGTTTCCCAGCTCTTTCTATTTCACCTCTAGTCCTATTCAGATATACAGGCCAATCAATGTCTTTCATTCAAAAGCCAATCAAAGTCCAGAGGTGATCGGGTCTACTTTCACTGTTAAACCATTACCGCAGAAAAACAGCTCATACATCCATTTTCCAAAGAACACAACACATGATGGCACAGAAAGACTCTTTACATCTTACATAGCCTACAGTCCAAGACCTTACCCAATGCGGACAATTATTAAAAATAAGAAAAACAGAGATGCACGGTTGCATCAGACAAAGGTCAAAATTGTTCGGTTTCCATGACTAGTGTCCGACCAATCAGTGTCAGGCATATCTGATTTTTTTTGTATATCCAATAATACATACAGAACATGATGGTTTTAAACATATTGTCAATCCAGAAAAACAGTGTTTGCACCACTGGGAGTTACTATAACATAATAACCTTTAAATGCTTGTTAATAGATACTGATTTATAATTAGTTTTGTGTTCATAAATAAATAAATACCTACATGGTTTTAGATGGATAATTAAAAAGGCCATTTATTTCTCTCATTGGCTTACTTTAGAATATTATTTTCTCTCTGATATGCACATTTAATTTGATTTCCATTACAAAGTGTTGCTTCTATTAATTATAGTTCTTAAAAAGAACATTTGGCCGAGAGCATTGGTGTATCTGTAAAAGTAAAAATGCTTTAGTGTGCAAAAGTTAGGAGCAAGACATCAGCAAGGACAACATAATGAAATGCAATGAGGCAACAACAATATATTCAACAGCTACTGTACAACCAGCAAGGCAGGATCTACTCATATTAAACATCAATATATTGAACCAAAGATCCTGTAAGCTGGCAAGTGTAATAACATGTGTAATTTGTTTCGAAGCACGGTCATCTTGAACTGTGGTGAACATTATTTATATGCTAGTGAATTATGATATTATTTCTAGATTTCCAAATGATAATGGACCTACAAAACTAGTTTAATTTATTGGTGTAAGAAATATATTTCACATACAAAGCAGTCCTTGTATTTCAACCCTAACGCTAACCCTAACCCTAGCCAACAACATCCCCTTCCTCAAACAAGACATCTACTCCGAAGCCAAAACCGAACACATCCTCAAAATCTGCCAGGACTCCACACCCCAGACACCCTTGTAATTTATTCAGTAAACAATTTGCATAACTGACAAAGCAATCACTCAACACCTTCCCCAATGCAGATGTGAATATCTCCCTCCTCAACTTTTCTCCACACCTCAATATAGAAACAGACCCTAACATTAATCAACAACACCAAAGCCAAACACTTTCCAACCCTCAAAGCCCTCCCACAAGACACATTCAACACAGAAGAGGATCATCTCACGACACATAATCAGGAACAAGTGCAACCAACACTAACTCCATGACGAATAAACACACACACACACACACACACACACACACACACACACACACACACACACACACACACACACACACACACACACACACACACACACACACATATCCCAGTGCAATCTATTCCAACCCCGGAAACCCCAGCCCCAATTGTACACAATATCTGTTTTCTTTTTGTATTACTGCCGAATTTTATTCCTTATGTGATTCCATTTTAATTATATGTAAATACTGCTATATTTTATAATATTTTTTAATATTTCGTAATGTTATATTTTTACCCAAAAAGTCAAGTTCCTCGTACGTGTCAACCTACCTGGTAATAAACCTGTTTCTGAATCTGAACCCTAGCAACCTAACCCGATGCAGGACCAATCACAAGTGAAACAAATTGATCGTGTTGTCTATCAGGGAAATATCAAGATGCAGCCAAAGTCCCAGGGAGAAAGGTGGATGATGGGGGGGGGGGGACCGCTCCTGTCCACACAAGATCAAGGTCCTGCAGCAACAAATATTTGAGCAATTACCCCGGCTCTTTGGAGCGTCTGCGCGATGGGCAGTGGCGGCCGGCCAATAGGGGCGCCGCCCCCCCTCTTCCCACATGTTTGATTGTCATTAAAAATTAAAAATAAATATATTTAAAAATAAAATATTTTTTTTATTTTTAAATTTTTAATGAACAAGGTAAATATTATATAGTTGGTATCAGTAAAATGTATAATCTACAATAAAATCTCGTTTAAAATTGTTTTACATGCTTCCTGCCTGGCGTGTATCATTACCCTCTCTCGTCCGGGCGGTAGGAAAGAGCCTTCAGCCAGAGCAGCAGCAGCCAACTAGCTGACTGTTGCTATCTGTAAACTATGCCGCCGAAACATAATTTCAGCCAATCAGCGTCGTCAGATCTGATGCTCAAATGGTGCCCTGTCAGCGCTCTGGCCTGTGTGTCTGTGTGTTGTTGAGACTCGTATCCAAGGTGACGCTACAGTAGTTGTCGAGGATGTCTGCGTCCTCAGGTGGAGACTCCGGTGCTAGTGGATCGCCGGAGCTGTAGATTAACATTTACATGCTTATTGTAGTTGTAAGGGCAATGCCTGTAGCCCCATGGAGCATATGTATTTTCTTGTTCAGTTTTCATCTTCCTCACCCTCTCAGACTTTGAGTTGCGCACGCTGCTAAAGAGACGCGCTACCATGGAAACCAAACAATGGTGTAGCTGTATTAAAGTCCGAGTGGAAACAGTCTTGAGTAAATCTGATTTTGTCAGGAATCGGGGGAGAAATGCGGGAGTTTCCCGCGAAAATCGGGAGGGTTGGCAAGTATGACACACACACACACACACACACACACACACACCCACACATAATGTTCGTATTTAGTCTCCTGATTTTAAATGGGAATTAAATAATTTGAGTGTTCCCAAAGCACCAGTGTTCTGCATTTTGTGTGGGCATACTGTACTGTTGCACAGTTTTGGAAGATTCATACCTAACCACACTGAAGATTATGGATTATCTCATATTTTTAAGCCTCAATTTGTCCTCCCCCCCTCTAACATCACCAGAAGTCATACTTTAAGGGGTCATTTCTCAAAAATTATTCCGGGGGAGGATCCCCCCGGACCGCCCTAGTATGGTTTGGTCACAGCCATTTCCATAGCCCCACCAAAAATATTTTCCACCAGCCGCCACTGGCCATGGGTGAGATTTTAAAGGCAGTGTTCTGAACATCGTACGCTTTCTAACGCCAACCCGGCTTTTATGCTGGTTTTTCTAGCAAGACCAGAATAAGTACAGTACAGTATGTTTTTAAAAATATGAATAGATACGTTGCTTCCAATGCTGCCTATGTAATGACAAGATGACAAGACAGCTTTGTTTCAACTTGACTTAAAAAAGTGTTGAAAGTTACCACTCCTTTTCTCTCATTGGGTACTAGACTTTGACTCCGCCATGGGTGAGATTTTAAAGGGAATGTTCTGAACATCGTACGCTTTCTAACGCCAACCCAACCCTTAAGCTGGGTTTTTCTAAGAAGACCACAATTACATTCCCATTTATTGTCTTGAACATTATCTTCTGGTGCATCCCAGACGTACAATAGAGGATGTTTTTAAAAATACAAATAGATATGTGGTTCCCAATGCTGCCTATGTAAGGGCAAGACAGCTTTTTTTCAATTCAAAAAAGTCTTGGAAGTTCCCATTCCTTTTCTTTCAGTGGTGTCCTGGACTTTGAACTGCACAAGGAAGGTTAAGACTCAAAGCTATGATGATCAAGCATATTTATTTATAGATCAATATTGATATAATTCTCCTTATTATTAATATTATTTATTGTTTATATTTGATGGGCCGTTTTTCTTCAAATAATAATAATAATGTATTTAAATTGGTAATTATTTTTGCAATATATTTAAGATTATTTTTTTAATAATATCATTATTGTAATTTAAAGTTTTTCGTTTTTTTATTTACTTCAGTATTTATTTTTTATCCTTTTGGTTGTTTTTCACACAAGAAAACTGCTTTAGATTTGAAGGCATACCATATGGCGAGCATGTTTCTTTGTTTTTGGTTTTGCTTATCCTGCCTGAAAGTAAATTAGGTTTGTGTTTTGAATAAAGTACATTTGTAGACAGACAAAGTCAATACATGTTTGAACAAATTAATTCTATGTTACAAGCTGCACAGCAACACAGAAACCAAGCACCCAGCTGAACATAAATTACCAGTTTTGTAGCAAATGTGTTTCCTCTATTCCTTCTAAATAGAAGAAAGCAGCGCCACATGAAGCGACAGAAAGCTGTCCGTCATAAATCCTGCAGTGTGTGTGCAGACATGCAGAGGCTGCTGAGGTCAGCGCATCTCCGAGACAGATCTTTTTCTCCGGGTACTCCAGAGAAGTCCACCATCAAAGGCTATTGATCACAGTAATCAAAAAGAATGTTCTGTATGATAGCGAGAATCATCGGTGCCAACAAATCACCGCTGACAAACAGAGGAAGAGGAAAGAGGCAGTCAAGCCAAGTGAAGTCGATTCCTCCTCGCTAACGAGTCCAGTCTGCAATCAATTCTGCTGCTAAAGAGACATTTATATCACGCATGATAGAAGTCATTAAACTGGATATTTTTACAAATTCCATTCATGTTCAAATTAGTATTTTTTTAGGTAACACTTTATATCAAGGTATACAAATTCACCACCATAATTTTGAGTTATTTAGACACAATTAACACTGACGGCCCGTCCACACGGCGGCGTGCGTTGAAGCTTCAACGCTTCTGCCCGTTCACTTTGAATGGGGTGACGTGACGTTTCGTCGAACTAGCCAATCAAACTGCATGCTTGTGTGTCCGGGGCGGGAGATTCATGGGATTAGTTGTTGGTCGAGTTTCAGACACGCCCGCCAGCAAGCTTCAACGCACGCCGCCGTGTGGACGCTGCGTTATAAATTCATGTCTTGTTACATAAGAATAGATCATATTTTTTTGTTATGGGAGAATTACTATTCTTGTGGTACTACTGCCTTATTAGGCCCATATTAGGCATATTAAGACCCAAACTCATGTACAACAACTTCCTTACTTGCAATAAATAAGCACTAATTAGAGGGTTATTGAGGAAAAACTCCCAACTAATTACTTGTAGAATATGGTCATGCAGAATAAGGCATTAATACGTGTTTTATAATGACTAATAAAGAGCCAATATACTGCTAATAACCGAAAAACTAGTTGATGGTGAATTTGTGTACCTTAATATAAAGTGTTGCCTTTTTTTCTTATCTTGTGAAATACTTTAAATCTACACAGTGTTCTGCTGCCTACGCTCTCGATGTGATTGTGTTTATTTTGTTTACTAAGAAAGAGCAGGCTTTGAAAGATGTCAGCCGTGTTTGGTGATCCCCACGATCATTCAAATTTACATAAACTTTGAAAATGTGTTTTCAAGTCGAAGCTGTTTTTTCAAAAACCGTATGTGACCCGTGAGCTGTCAATCAAACTTAGTGTGAGTTTTCCGTGGTGTTAAGCTCACTTCTGTGAGACAAATCAAATAAACAGAGAGCTAAGGTTCAAGCGAAAAGAAGAAAACTATTCTAAAAAGTAAAAAGTAAT
>NW_011341182.1:0-1751 GCF_000735185.1 Notothenia coriiceps
CAGGAGAGGACTCTTTAAAGTAGAGACACTACATACTGATATACACCTGAACATCAGCAGGAGAGGACTCTTTAAAGTAGAGACACTACATACTGATATACACCTGAACATCAGCAGGAGAGGACTCTTTAAAGTAGAGACACTACATACTGATATACACCTGAACATCAGCAGGAGAGGACTCTTTAAAGTAGAGACACTACATACTGATATACACCTGAACATCAGCAGGAGAGGACTCTTTAAAGTAGAGGCACTACATACCGATATACACCTGAGCATCAGCAGGAGGGGACTCTTTAAAGTAGAGACACTACATACTGATATACACCTGAACATCAGCAGGAGAGGACTCTTTAAAGTAGAGACACTACATACTGATATACTCCTGAACATCAGCAGGAGGGGACTCTTTAAAGTAAGTTCATAGAGAGTTTCCTCACCCAGAGATGCACAGCGCCTTCAGCAGCTCCAGATGTTCGGGGTTACTGACGGCCATACCTGAGCTCAGGATCTCTGACTGAACGGTGTACTCATTGATCCAAGTTTTCATACCCGGGACCTGCGTCATACGGACCTGGGAAAAAAAAGGTAATTATTTAAAAAAGCGACCAAAGAAAATAACTGACT
Organism: Notothenia coriiceps; assembly: GCF_000735185.1. Classification (NCBI taxonomy): domain Eukaryota; kingdom Metazoa; phylum Chordata; class Actinopteri; order Perciformes; family Nototheniidae; genus Notothenia; species Notothenia coriiceps. Next base: position 631 of record NW_011341182.1, read on the forward strand.
CTTTGACAGATTTTGCAACTCTGATATTATTTGCAATGTTAGAGGGAATGATCATTTTTAAACCATTAATCACATTATATTAAAATGAATATGATGTGATGATTAAAGAGGATCTGTACCATAACATTATTTTTTATTAAGTCTTTAGAACACCGTTTGTAGGCCAGGGTTCGATGTAGCACTTGTCCATATTGTGACATGGATAGCATTTCGATTAATTGTGCAGCCCTTGTTATTATAGAGACTGAGGTTTGATGACAAAATCATGTTTATCTACTTTTGGAGAAACCTTACATTTCAAAAAGTAGTCAAGTACTTTCAGTTATTAATTAGGAAATAATGCCCTACTGCTGGGAGAGAACAATAACTATATAATATACACTTTTTAATAACATTATAACTGGCTCCTACTTCAATACCTTTATATGTTCACATACTTTTTCATACTACTGTTGCTTATTTTTTACCATGAATGTATACTAATTTGATTTAAATTGCATAAATGTGTGCTTGCTTTTTTATTCAATATGTTAGTGTACTCATTCTAGTGATCCTTTTACTGGCGCTGTAACAATGAAAATATCCTCGCTGTGGGACAAATTAATGATGATAGTTTCTGACTTTATCTGTCCATCAATTAACGTACCATGGGATCAACAAACACCGTGTTTCCCAGACTGAAGACGGCTTTGGCTCGATGCTGAAGACCTCGGATCTTCTGGCTGATGGCTCTGGTGACCTGTGAGCAAAAAAATAATCCAATCACATTACCACAAGGCTGAATGTCTAAATGAGACGACTAAACATCATCACGCCAATAATTAGCCACCTTTAGCTTAGCGGTGGTGACGTGAAGTCATGTGACCGTGCTGTAGTTCCTTTATAGCCCAACATTAGCCACCTTTAGCTTAGCGGTGGTGAACATTAGCCCCTTTAGTTAGCGGTGGTGACGTGAAGTCATTGACCGTGCTGTAGTTCCTAGCCATTAGCCCCTTTAGCTTACGTGAAGTCATTTGACCGTGTTGTAGTTCCTTTATAGCCCAACATTAGCCGCCTTTAGTTTAGCGGTGGTGACGTGAAGTCATTTGACCGTGCTGTAGTTCCTTTATAGCCCAACATTA
>NW_011341183.1:0-4777 GCF_000735185.1 Notothenia coriiceps
GTGGACAATGCTCGTTACCAAAAGTGCAATAACAGTTTATCATATAAAGGCGGTAAAACGAGCAATTTGTCTAAACATTTAGCAAATGTGCACCACATTCAGACGGAGGAATGCACCGGGTTCGACTGTCTTTCTAGTAGCTCTATAGCCCCGTCCACGAGTAACGTTTCCACGTCAGGTGTTATGTATGCTAGCAGCAACACAGAGTTAACTCAGTTATAAAAACATAGGTTAATGATTAGAGGTAACCGAGTTATTTTGTTAAAGTTTCAGCTATTCTGTTTACAGTTCTGTCATCACATTATTTAATATGATTTGTTAAAACATTGTTTCTTTTGATGTGAAATATTATGCATTTAATTAAAATAAAAAGCAATGTTAGTTTTGTTCACAATTTGTTTAGTTAGTTTACCTTATTTATTGTCAAAAGAACCGTTAATACTATCGTTAAAAGGACCGGATCGATAAGCAGTATTAATATAAGTAGTAGTACAGTTAAAACCTTAACGATCCGAATAATCGATTAATCGTTTCATTAATCGATAGATTAATCGATTATCAAATTAGTCGTTTGTTGCAGCCCTACTCACTGGCTGAAATAGATGTGTGCACAGCTGACAACTACACAAAAGCAGGAGTACTGTACCACTATGAATGTACTGTATGTGTAGATGCACCAGGACACACATTTCCTTCTGCCTTAGTGTGGCATTAGCTAGCCATGCCAAAAAAGGGAAATTGTAAATAGACTGAGAGTGTATCTGGAGGATTGTGGTGGTCCAGCTCCGGTCCATGCGGGGCTCGGCTGGCTGTGACCAGGGAACACTGATCCAGGACGGGGGGACTGATGCTATACATATTGGATGAGCTCATCTGTGTCCGAAAGGCGGCAGGGGGAACAGCCAAAACTAGAAACTGGAGCAAATGTGCAAGCTCTTACACATCCATCCACCCACACACACACTACACAGAGGCTCTGTTATCCTACTAATACCAACATGAGCAAATACAGTCAATATACTGTATGCACAGGCACATACATTAAAGACGCGGAAATCATGAGGAAATCACACACAGTTATGAGTGTCTCCTCACCCCTCATCTTAGAACATCTTGAATAACCAACTCCTTGAGCTGAAGCTGTTCACGTGTGATCCCTGCCTGCCCACGTGCACATTATGATGAAGACTGTTATAGCAGGGGAGGAAGAGGAAGTGAGAGGAAGAGAGAGACTTGTATGATTCACTTGCTCAGACCTTGATCGGTCAAAGAGTTCTGAAATGTTGAATTAACCTGTAATGGATGACAACGCTGATTCACCGAGATTCGTTGCCACGGAGACAGTTTAAGGGAATATCTGCTGTGTTGTAACTACCGTCATGTATAACATGATTCAAAGTCAATCTCTTCAGGTACAACAATGCCTGTTAGTGGTGTTTATATATTCATATATTAATTATATAAAAATATTATATAATTGCATATATACATTCGCATAGGCTTTTCACACATGCTTTCGACAACGAAGAGTTTCCACAAAGAAACATGCAAAAAAAGGTGATGGCAAACAGAAAAACGCAAATACAGGAGAAAAACTTAGCAACAACAGGGCTTTTTTTCCTAAATATAACGATAATAAAAACAAGGATAATCCATAATGTCCATCCCTTATCTGCTATTATGACATTTTGTATTGGCACAGGGATCAAATAATGTTTAAATCTTGTGCCTCTCACAATAGTTGAGAACAAGGCTGTTGCACCGGGGTTGCCATGCCAATGAGGCTATTTATACCCGGGTGTGTTGAAATATAGGTATTTATGCAAATGTATTTCTTTTATTTTCCTTTTACTGATCTTGATGTACCTTATTCCCTGTGGAGCTGTATCACATTGAAAGTCCCCTATGGTGGATCAATAAAGGCATCACGGTCGGGTCCAAATAGACTATCATTTTCACTGATAGTGGTGAATGAATGAGATGATCTCATTGTCAAAGCATGTGGTTCAGCAGAAAATATTATCACTTATAGAAACATTATTGCTCACGTTTTTTAAAGCGACATATACTGCTGAATCTCATTTCATGGTGGTGCTCAGAATGTAATGTCTTACGGGGCAGAATCATACCTGAGAGATCAAAGACTTAACATCCACTGAGGATGCAGAACAGAATCTTACTTTACAACCTCAATTTCCTGACTCACTTACTAAAACCCCTTTCGCCTGACACGAGGAGCTTCAGATCTATTTGGCAGTCTGCCTGGATCTGTCACTATCATACAGATTGTATCCTCCCCTTTCACTCTCATTCTTCCACCAACACTATAACCTCTCTCTCTGCATCGGGACGCACTTGGACTCCAAACCAATCATTTCATTTCTCAGCCAGGCAAGCGTGGCCAGCGATGAATCGCTCTAAATCACAGGCTTAACAGCCGGCTGTGATACTGCAGGGACTGGCAGCGCCTCCATTGCACACACAGTTCATAGAGAGATGGAAAGGGGTATATTGAGAAAGGATGTTAAGAAATAAAGAAACAGGGACAACAAAAAAGGCTGCAGATAGTGACGAGAATACAGAGGAAACTGAACAATGAAAACGTTTATGATATTAAACCCTAAAGAGGAGAACAAAAGAATCAAAATAAATCAACAACATTGATTGAATTTGCACTCAATGCTCCATTATTCTATTGGCGCTCCCATCCTCCAGTTTAATATTTCAGCCTCTTGTTCAAACGGACTAAACAGAGCAGAGATGATAACTGGAGCTCTCTTTGACGGTGTATCGCTCCATGGCAAACCATTATGTCATGAATGCCTCAGTTAAGAGGCTCAAATGGAAATGAAGTTTCGTAATAACACAGATAGCCGAAGAAATACATTCAATCATAGCTCCTGTTATCTCCTGAGAGAAAATAGCTTTTTTCTAAGCCTTGCTATCTTCAGAAAGGATGTCGGTGTGATGTGTGAGGAAGCCATTCCGACTGAAGTTGTTCTTCTGAGCTGTCACTTCGAGATTGTTGTGGTTTTAAGTAGGAACAGGACAGAGATTTGATTCATAAAGAGTTGTGATATGAGACCACTGATGCTAAGTGAGGACACGAAAGTATCAAAATCACTGTGTAGGGATGGGCATATAGATACAATCTTCTACCTTGGTGTATGTTTTTTCTCACTTAGTGAAAATGTATTCCAGAAACCTACGGTGGCCGACAGGTGCAAACACATTACAACTGCTCATATCATTCCCATTAGGAGAAAGGCACTACAGTTTCAAAAATGATGCAAATAAAAAAACACAAATGGGCAAAACACATGCAAATGTGTTCACCACCTTGACAATACATATGCAACGTTTACCAGTAGCTTAACAAAATGCCAGGGGACAATAAAAAGTGACACATACAGCTGGGACCGGAGCACTTGTTGACGTTCGGGATATATAAAGTTGGCTGGAAACGGACCTAAAATGTACGTTTTAATGGCTTATTTAACAATGTGATCGCATGATTGATTCTTATATAATTGCAGATCTGCTGTAAGCTAGCAAGCTAACATAGCTAACCTAGTCATTTCAAATATATTGACAAAACACTTGAAACGGACTGCCAACCGTGAGAGTTGGCCCACTTTATAATCCCCAAACTTAATTATTTTGGATAAAAAAAAAATTTATTACCATTATTAGATATCATTGCAAATGTTTTATAAGGAATTATATGCTTTTACAATCTTTGGGTATGGTGTTTACACATGAAAAGATAACTATGTTTACATGGATATTCAAGGTATTTCATCACTTTCTCTAAAATCCAATAGTATGATAATGTAGTTCTGGTACTGATGATCAAATGAAGGGTTACTAAAATAGTTTTTTCTATTAAATATGTATTAAAAACGCAGCCCCAGTGTTCGTCCTCAGCTCGCTGCCCGGTGTGGAAGCTGTCCATGGTGCTGAAACACCAACACAGGGACTTTATTATTGGAAAGCACTCACCCTCCGTCCTAATCTACTTCTATTTTGGCTGGCTCAATGGACACAATACCCATTAGGCCTGCCTGCCATGTGTTTTATATACAACGTTACCTCTCTGGTAAAACACAACTTTCTCTGGGAAATGGCGCTGCAGACACACACACCTGAGGACGGAGGAGGTGTCGCACTACATCATCTCTCCCATTACTCAGGACTAAAACAGGGGAAGATGGATGTGGTGGGCTGCAACACCTTCCTCAAGGGCACCACTGCAGAGATCCTGTATCAAGAATCAGAGCATGTAGCAGCTGGTCTGAAAACTCTGCCTGCGTTGGATTGGTGAGAGTACAATACATGGGAGGAAAGGGAGGCAAAACAAACGGATTGTATTGATATAAGTTGTGATCAAATCAAGATTCAGCAGTCTGTTATCATCAGGATTACACAAAGGGAAGTATGTGCAGTGATTTACAATATGATTTACAATATATGCTTCTGATGAATTGTGTATTAACAGCATGCAGAGAGAGATTGATATTTGAGAAACATTGCTTTTGAGAACTTAAGAAAAAATGTGTAAACACAAATGCTGATTTAAAATGTTCCTAAGTCGTTAAAAGCTTTGATCTGTTTTATAACTGTTATTTGATAGAGTCTTTGTAATGTTTTTAGTGTCTGTGGATTATTTTGTGTGTACCTGCCTAGGGAGATGGAAATAAGCTAAAAAACAAATCTATGCTTTGCTATGTATTTGTATGCAAGGTCCTTGTTTAATAAGGACTGCCAAAGGCACACA
>NW_011341183.1:5224-8018 GCF_000735185.1 Notothenia coriiceps
ATTCCGGCCGACTCCAGGCCCCCTGTGTTCTGTCGGCGAACCGACCGTCTCAAATCTCCTTTCGAGTTCCCCTCTCGAGTCCCTTCCCAATGTCCTGGTCAGTTGGAGGTTCCGCTGGGGGTCCTGCCAACTCCATGTCCTGTCCCGTTGGGGGTCCCGCCGACTACTCTTCTGCCGGGGGTCCTGCCAACCCTATGTCCTGTCCCGTTGGAGGTCCCGCCTACTACTCTTCTGCCGGGGGTCCTGCCAACCCTATATCCTGTGCCTTTGGAGGTCCCGCCGACTACTCTTCTGCCGGGGGTCCTGCCAACCCTATGTCCGGTGCCGTTGGAGGTCCAGCCGACACCTGTTTCGTCTGGGGTCCTGCCAACTCCATGTCCTGTGTCGTTGGGGGTTCCGCTGAGAGTCCTGCCAACCCCATGTCCTGTTCCGTTGGAGGTCCCGCCGTCACCTCTCTCGCTGGGGGTCCTGCCTACTCCTTGCCCTGTTCCGTTGGTGGTCCAATCGACACCAGCCCTTGCTCCATCCGAGGTCCCATTGACACCAGCCCATGTCATATCCAGGATCCCGTCCAAGCCTGTCCCACCGGCTCCGGTTCCTGTCCGGCCGACACCGGGTCCTGCCCAGCCTCCGGAGCTGTCCGGTCTTTGCCCTGGAGCCCGGCCCCATGAGAGCCACGGTCTTCGCCCTCGAGCCCGGCCCCCTGACTTTCCCGGCCGCTGCCCTCGCCCTCGGGCCCGGCCCCCTGACTCTTCCAGCTGCTGCCTTCGCCCTCATGCTCAGCCCCAGTTCTGGCCCCAGCAGCCATGGTTCCAGCCCCAGTTCTGTACCCAGCAGCCATGGTACCGGCCCCAGTTCTGGCACCAGCAGCCATGGTTCCGGCTCCAGAACCGGCCCACAAAGCCATGGATCTGTGCACCAGTACCGGCCAGTACAAACCCGTCCTCCAGACCCCCTCCACCCACCCTTTTGGCCCTAGTGATTGTTTTGTTCAGCTTTTGTAAATAAAACTCGCCTTTTGTTTCCTTTTTAAACCTGCTTCCTCCTCAATCTGCATTTGGGTCCTATTTTTCCCCAACCCTGACATTTACAGTATATAACTGTCCTGTCTGGATCAAAACACAAATACGCTCAGCACCATGAAAATATTGATTCTCGGACAGGTTTAAAAGGTTAGGTTCAATAAATCTCAGCAGTTTAGAGACGCTGAGCAGAGGATGCAAAGTGGTGAAGTGCTCTGTCCTACAAGATTGTCAATTCATTGATGGTGTGTATTTGTGTTGCTGCAAGAAGCCACAGGGGTGTGTGTGTGTAATCTGAGGATGTTTGTGCGTCTGTTCATTCATCCGAGGTTACCAGGAACTTGCCTTAATAACCTAAATTAATTTGAAAAGAGGCGGAGAGGAGTCTGTTTGTTTCCTTAAGCCTGAATAATTTGGTATACAATCAGAGGATGTTTTTCAGAGAAACACACACAAAGAGGCTTCCTCAGAGTGAAGGAGCTATTAGGAATCAGAGCCATGTCTCACTTATGGGAATGAATATGTTCTGAACAAGATGTTCTCCAGGATAAAAAAAAAGACTGTGCTGGTGGGTAATCACAACCTCAGACCACCACGGTGCTTTCATCTCTCAGTTCTGCTTGGAGTGTTGGGAGATTTCAAGACGTGGGAGAAAGCTTTTACATTTAGTTCAATTGCTGTAGATGGCATGCACCCAATTCCACATCCACAGCTGTGTGCCCTTCGCTTCTTAAGCTTCACTCATCCTGCAAGCTATAAATCAAAACATAATCTTCCATACATATCCGCAAAAGGATGGAACCTCTTAAGTTTTGTTCTCTATAGTTCCTCATCTATATCCCAATTCGTCTTTTAGAAAGGATCCAACCTCGAGCTACGTACATGCACTCTTTACTTACGTTCCTCCTTTTCCAAGCTTTTCAAGTCCTCCAGCACCTGGATCTGCTAGTTAAGTGATATGCTGGAGACAGGGGAGTCCACTGGGCGTTCACACACACTACGTCCCGCTTCCCGTCTGTATGTCCATATCATTAGAGAGCGCTCTGTGTGCGCAGCCAGGAGCCCACTGAGGGATGTGAAATGGATAACCTGGGGTCTGGGAAACCTGCCAGCACTGCCAGTAAAATCCCCCCCCACCCCATAACATCACCGCCGCTTGCCCTGCCTTTCCTGGGCTGTGATGTCATCCTGCACACGCCCCCTAAACACAGCGAGAGGAAGATCTCGGTTATTGAATGAGCACCCTCCTCCTCTCTCTTTCACTTTGTTGTTCTTGCTGTCCCATTTCTCAGCTCAGTTCTTTCAGCCTCCACACTTTACATGCTGATTCTCTGTCTGTTATTTTAGATGAAAATAAGGAGCCCCTCCCCACGCCCCTCTGAGAGAGATTTGGTTAAAAATAACACAATGGTGCTCTAGGAGGAGATTCAAGGTGTGTGTGTGTGTGGGGGGGGTTACCTTGGTTGCTGATTGGCTAATGGTTACACAAGACAAAACATCGTTATGACATCATAAAGTGGCCAAAATCAGATCAGGTTTTGGATCAGGACAAAAAGAGAGAGAATCTTTGTTCCTGAAACTTTCAGAGTCTCTTTCCACAGACGGGACACATCTTGATGTAGAGGAGACATGAAGAAGAGGGGACACATGTTGATGTAGAAAAGACATGAAGAAGAGGGGACATTACAAGAGGGACCTGGGAAAGCTGCAACTGGTTCAAAACAGAGCAGCTCGGCTTGCCATTAGGTGTACACCAAGACATAATGTAAACA
>NW_011341184.1:0-1725 GCF_000735185.1 Notothenia coriiceps
AAAACGAGACAAAATATAAGGAGATTTGTCACATTTTTCATGGGCTGCGCAATCCACATACTCAGCTCTGCTGCTCATCCCACAAATGCTTGTTCCTCATAAATGTGGTACCATTTGAAAGGTTAGAAAACAGGCTTTCCAACGGTATAAGATATATTGCCAAGAAGCATTGTTACAACAAATAAATAATCTACCAAACACAAATTTCCTTACTTTTTGTGTTTTTTTCTGTTCTGTAGATATTAGGTGTGACAGGATTTTTTATTTAAAAGTACGCAGACTTAACAAATAACAAATTATTTTTTAGCAACACTTTTATGACAAGATCACACGTCCTAAAAAAACATCCTATCTCACAACAACATGTTGTGTTTTACACTTTGGAAGCCTTTCCTCCCTGCATGCATAATGTGCGGGGGAGTGTGTGAATGACTGCATATTCCTCCATGTGTCCTCCGTCTGTCTGCAGGTCCTCCGGTCAGGTTACTGTCGGGGACGTCTCTGCGTCCAACACCAGCCGGACCGTCACCATCCCAGCGGGAGAGAACCAGATCAACCAGATCGCTCTGAACCCAAACGGCACGGTGCTGTACGCCGCCGCCGGGAACTCCGTCAGAGTGTGGGACCTGAGGAGGTAAACAGAGAATGGATTACTGACTGAAAAAACCTCCAGACAGTGACGCTGCATAATCAACATTCTGGGTTTTGATCATTCATTGTGTGTTTTGGTGTTTTGAGACGCTCTTGAAATGCTATTTTAGACACTTAACAATACATTCATTTCATTTAGCTGACGCTTTTACCCAAAGTGTCTTAACAATAATCGTAATCAACCTTAAGGATACAAATGAAGGTACATGTGCTTCAAAACAAAAGCAGTTGTCCATCTTTTACAGCCAGTTAGTAAACAGTTTTCATGTATTTATGCTGAGATTGAATACATCACACTCAATTTACAAACCTTGCTACATGTCATTTTTTTTTACCTATTTATTCGTTACCAATAGTCAGCACCAAAAACTAGAACAATTGTTGTCTTACAATTAGGGACCTTATACAGGTATTGACAATTTCCGTGATACTAAACATTTAATTTGTCAAGAATACACATGTGAGAGTATCATGTGAATGTTCCAGCACTTCTGAAATCATATATCAATTCGTTTTTATACAGTTCAGTCAGACAACTCACGTGTTCTTAATATGTTTATTAGAAGCAGCATATAGTTTGAGTTTGGCGTCTAGGCTCGGGCCTCATCACTACACAGATTTACAGGTGGAAGCTGGGGTGGTGGGGGGGCAGGCAAGCATCAGCAACATGAAACACAGCAGCAGGAACATGAACGTAGCAAGTGAACACAGCAGCAGGAACATGAACGTAGCAATAGCAAGTGAACAACAGCAGTGGCATAGCGAGGCAGAGGCAGGAAGACCTGGCAGCTTCAATAGAGCGGCATGTTTAGGAGAATGTGTTTGGTTGGTTGTAAGAGGGACGAGGTGCGTCACGTGTTAATGTATCATTGGTGCTCGAGTTGACTGCCTGAACTAGCTCACAGGCTTCGCCCCATTTGTGAGGCGTTTTGCTGAACAACATGGTAATCGCCGCATTCAGCTGTAATAGGCATGCCAACTTGAACCGTGAACAGCTCTGCTCACGGATGACTCGATGAGCATAAAAAACTGTTAAGATGATGACCTTATGTGTGTATATATTTATTTTTCTTT
>NW_011341185.1:0-3280 GCF_000735185.1 Notothenia coriiceps
GAGCTCCCTCTATACAAATCAAACTGTAGACGGTGTGAAAGCACCTATTGTTTTAAATAATGGTCAGAATGTGACCTGTGAGCCTTCTGAATTACCATGGGACAGCACATTCTAAACTAAAATGTTCAATCAATAAAGTAACATCTTATCTTATCTTAATAATATCTTCATATTAATAATAATAATAAATCATACAGTATGTGTCCGAAAGGGAGCAGGAGGAAGCAAACACAAAAAATTATACTGCATATTAAAGCAAACGATTGTAAAGGTTAAAGTATGAGCATAACAAATAAAGAAGTGTAATGTAAACATTTACATTATAATTATGATTATTTAATATATAAAGACTATATATTATTGAATTACAAGATTAGATATACTTTAGTTGATCTAAAATATTGATGTGTTCAAATGCTCTTCAAAACACAACTGAAAGTCCATGAAACTTGTCTTTCTGTATTTGTGAATGAAGCGCCATCTCCTGGTTAAAACCTGAAATTGAAAATCTGGCAACGCCCTCTTGGAAAATAGTGGGAGGGCTTAACATTCCTCTATACTGGTCTTAGGCAGGTTGTAGGCAGGAAGCTGTAAGCTGGAGTTCGAAATTCAGTGCTACATCTGTAACACCAGTGAGTGACAATGTTTACACATTGACAGCTATATTTACGTTGCTCATTGTAACCGCAAATGTGAACTCAGCTTTTTGCAAACAATGCGTCTTGTGATAACCTATAAAATTTGATGACATTAAATAACTTTTAATAACTTTTACCTTGTAGAGATCTCCTCGGAACAGAACCAGCTTACCCCTCCGATACGGGAAGAAAATAGGGTGGACCCCTCCCCCCCTCTTTGTTTAAAATTTTTTCCTAATAAATAATTTTTGCAATTTTTTCTGCTTTTCATCTTGTCCATTAAAGTGCCATATTGTTCAAGTTAAATTACGAAACTATTAAAAGTAGGGTTTTGAGTCCGACCATTTTGATTTGTGAATAAAATATTTGTCAATAATAAGAATCTGAGTAATCGACTGCAGAGCAAGCTGCTGACGTATGTGCTCAGTGGGCACAGAGATAAACACTATTGTTTTCTTATTTCTTAACATGATTGAGACTTATAGAACGTACACCCCTCAATTATTCCAGTGCCTAAAATCCCCAGGGCCAGTGAGCCCAATGACTTTCGGCCTGTAGCACTCACCTCACTGGTAATGAAATGTTTTGAGCGTTTAGTTAAGAGGCATTTAATCTCACAAACGCAGCACCTCTTAGATCCCATGCAATTTGCTTATCAGGCCTCTAGAGGGGTGGAAGATGCTATCGCAACCCTCTTGCATCTTCTGCACACCCACCTCGAGACGCCAAAAGCCCATGTAAAGATCCTATTTGCCGACTTCTCATCAGCTTTTAACACCATTAAGCCAAGTATTTTAGCAAATATTTCAACTGAAGAATTCTCACTTGAACCTGGTCTGATCTCCTGGATCGTTGACTTCCTCAGCTGTAGAACTCAGCAGGTCAAAATAGGCATGGCACTTTCTGACACAATAACTACCTGGATAGGCTCACCCCAGGGATGTGTCCTAGCCTCTCTTTTATTTATTTTATACACCAACTCCTGCATCAGCACTTTTCCCAATAGGCACTTTATTAAGTATGCAGATGATACGGCCCTGGTCAGCCTCCTATTTGATGAGGAAGAGGAGCATGGGCCTGTCCTTGACTTCTTTATTAACTGGTGTGAGAAGTCAAACCTGCTTCTAAACACCTCAAAAACAAAGGAGATGGAAATTGATTTTAGAAAAGCACAATCGCCCAGCCCTACTCTTTTATTAAATAGCGAGCCCATTCAATGTGTCACTGAGTAAGTATCTTGGTGTGGTGCTTGACCACAAGCTCAGATGGGATGTTTGGTCTGAGAAAATAAATGCTAAGTCTCAACAAAGAATGTTTTTTTTACGTAAATGATTGTCTTTTAATGTCGGCAACAGAATGGTCAAGATGTTTTATCATGCTTTTATCGAAAGTGTGCTCTCCTTCGGCATTATATGCTGGTTCGGCAACGCCACTGAGCCACAGAAAAAGTCAGTCAGGAGGGCTGTAACATTGTCCAGTAAATTGACAGGAATCTCATTTGCTAATATAGAATGCTCATATAAGGACAGAGTTTTAATTGGCACACAATATTGTGAGTGACCTGAGTTACCCTCTTGCCTCTTACTTTGAACTGTTGCCATCCGGGCGGAGATATCGTGCCCCTTATTCAAAAAGAACAGATCTAGGCTGTCTTTCGTCCCACAAGCCATCAAACTCCTGAAGAAATGATGGCTAGGACGCACTGTTTACCCAGCTGGTCTGGCCCTGTCCCCCCTATTTCGCAAATGAGGGCCTATATGCCCCTTGTCATGTCTGCCGATATCTGGTTTTCTTATGTCTGTTTGTTTGTAATCTGTGTCTATGTTGTTAGTGATGTATTGTCTTATCTTTTTAAATGCCTCTGTGATGTGCTGCAACCCATTTTTCCCTCGGGGACTAATAAACGAATACTATACTATAAAATAGTTCTACATGATTAATTGATGTTTCAATGAGAAACATGAATACATTCTGTCTCATATATGAACTGCATATTTGCAAATTGAACAACCCCACTTTTCCCTTTTTTTCAGTGCACTCACCCACACACACACCCACACACACAAACACACACACACACACACACACACACACACACACACCCACACACACTCACCCACACACACACACACACACACACACACACACACACACACACACACACACACACACACACAAAATCAATCACAATGTGCAGGTTGAGTAAGAAAGAGCTCATACAGTGTAAGGATGTAATTCATTGTTGTATGTTAGTGTTGACTGTGATGAGCCTGACAATTGGCTTGTAAGGTAATTTGTTTGTATACATTCCTAACAAGATTCTCTGTTAGGAATGTTTTTGAGTTTTGAGTTCTTTTTTGTGTTTTCAGACATTTGCTATTTTAAGGGAAATGTCTGAAACCCTTTGAAGCACATTTTTTATACCATTTGACATTTTTGATACCATTTAAAGTGCATTTTTGATACCATTTTTGAGATTCTGTTTTATAATGTGTAAAATGTTTATCATTTGTTTTAATCAGTCAATGTTAGAGAGACAATGTTAACTTCTCATTTTGTGCTAATAAAGCTTTTTATTAGTCAAATTGTGTTTCTGTGACTTAATGGTTCTGTTAGACTAAATGTAATGTTATCAGCATATT
>NW_011341186.1:0-82791 GCF_000735185.1 Notothenia coriiceps
TGTTCAACAACATAAACAATCTGGATTTTACTTTGAGTTGTGGTGATCACATTTTAATTTAATATTATTATTAAATATGTCTTTAATTTAAAACATGCGTATGGATTTCCATGCACATCATTACATATATTTATGGAACTTATCAAGTGATAATAATGCTAACCTAATGCTAATCCTAACCCTAACCCTACAGTTTGTTTTTAGCACATCCTCATCTACACAGAACAAAAATATAAAATGCAACACTTTTGTTTTTGCTCCCATTTTTCATGAGATGAACTCAAAGATCTAAAACATTTTCTATATACACAAAATAACCATTTCTCTCAAATATTGTTCACAAATCGGAAAAAATCTGTGATAGTGAGCACTTCTCCTTTGCTGAGATAATCCATCCCACCTCACAGGTGTGGCATATCAAGATCAGGGCTCGACATTAAGGGCTGCCCGATGGCCCGGGGCCATCTAGTATTTAGCTCGGGCAATGAAGCCTTACCTGCTGGTTGCCCGATCGGGCAATCTATTATGCCAGTATCATGCAGCTTGCGGATCCAGTAATGAGTGACCCGACAGTGAAACTAAACATATCTATAACTAGTTTAGGTAGTTTGAGAGGTAATTAAAATAGCTACGTGTGATATTCTAACCTGAAGTGTGCGTTTTGTCCGCTCACCGCTGCATGTGATCATGCAGAGCTGCGTGTAGACTCGTCAGCAGCAGCTGACTCTCTCTCCAGTCAGATTAGACTTCACTCGCGTTTATGTCCATATCGATCAGATCCAGCTAGTTCTAGCTAATGATATGACTACCTGCTTATTAAAAGACACCTAAACAATAAGTGTCGCTATGCAACTGGGTGAGGCCACACAGTACAGCGCAGCATTATACATTTGTTTACATGCCCACCGGAACCCCGAGGCATTACCAACAGATCAACGCACAATCAACCCAGACAGGACATCTCTTTCTCCACATTAAGTGTTAGACATTAGAATTGACTATTCTTGTCTGTCACATACTCTTCTTGTCTGTCACATAAGTGGCGCAACTGAAGCGGTATTGCGCTAAAGGGAAATTATTTTGACCGAAGAGACTTAGATTTGCCGGCTAACGGGAACTCTGACGTCGCCATTTTGTGTGCTTCGCGGATGCGCTCGGCTCCTCTCGACTGCTGGTCGGGTCTGCTCGGTCAGCTTCCGGATGAGGAGGCATTCGTTCAACCAATTTACAGTAGATAACATTACAAACATTTTTAACAGGGGCCATAATAGTGTAAATAATGTTTGTTTTGGCAGTTAAAACTGAATGTAATGTTTTCTACTTTTTTACATCTGGGAAGGCATTTGCCTTCATCAGATGGAAAGTGTCTTAACCAATAACTTAAGTATTTCTTATAGCTATGCAGGACATGCAAGAGAGAAAACACAAACAAGAACAAACAAACAAGTGAAATGAAGAATAACATTGAAATTGTACAATATAATATTGTGGTGGTTCATCTTATAATTCAGTCTAGAGAATGCACCAGACAGCACCTAAGGCCTGCAAAAATCTAAATTTTCTAGGGGGAGGCCCCCCAAACCCTTCGTGTGTCATTTCGTCCGCGCGCATTTTTCAGGGAAATCTCTATTGGGCTCAGGGCCATCTGTAAATTAGCTTAGATGGCCCACAGGGCCATCTCCCAAAATCCTTAATGTCATGCACTGAGTTATCTCCCACAAAGACACAAAGGATAGGTTAATAGGTGCCTCTAAATTGCCTGTAGGTGTGAATAATTGTCGAAGTGTTTGGTCAGCCCTATAATTGACTGGCAACCTGTCCAGGGTGTACTCCGCTGATTGCCCAATGTCAGCTGATGGCTCCATCCCCCACTATGACCCCCTGAGGCAGGGGTATCTAACACCATGCCCTCGAGCACCTGGTCACCGGCAGGGAGGCAATGAGTCGCCCGCAGGGCACGTTCTAAAAATAGCACGAGTCACACTTAAACTTAGGGGCCGTTTCCCCCAAAGTCTTCTCTCCTGAGGCCAACATCTTTTGAGCAATTGGAGTGCATCACATATTGTTAAGTGAGGGGCTGAGTTCTGCACATCTGGCTATTTATGTGGCTGATGAAAGATGTTTAGGTAACACGCTGTCCTCATCATTGTCTCTTATTTCCTTTCACTTTATAAAGATGAAAAAGGACACTAGACATTCATGGTGAAGGCCTATTCTTTTGAATGTGCATCATGCTCATAGTCAGAACTGTAGTTAATGCTGTAAAGTTTCCTTACTGAAAGAGCATGATGATGAGTGTTGCTAGACTGTGTGCTGCAGAAAGCAAATCACTAATGCAGTACAGAGGCAAACATCAAAGAGAGCCATTCAGAAAGCAAAATGCTGATGAGTTGTGTGAACACAACGGTTAACATTGTGTGCCATAGTTTTCTGTTTGATGTGAGCGGAACATGGACGGTTATTTTAATGTGCATCAGCTAAAACGTGCAAAATAATATTACCTGCATAAGAGCAAAGAAAACACAATTTGCTGACTGTAACAAGACCAAGGGAAAACAATGATAGCACACATTATATAAACTCATAATTTTGTTCACTGCTAGAATTGTGATGGGAAATGCAGGCAAAATACTTTCCCCTCCATTGCTGACTAATACTGTAAACTCTTAGGAGTTTATATAACTGAGAGTAAAAATCTGTACCGTGTCAGTACTGATATGATTGCAGTCACACGTCTATCAAAGTTGGCAGATTCAGATTGTTTTGATCACCTGCCTTAGAGTCACATTAGCTCAATGAGCCGGCACGCAAAGCTCCGATCAACACCTGACAACCTCAACTACTGTAACTGTCACTGGTTATTGAGTTAAACATACAGCAGCAGTTGTGTGTGGAAACACAAATATCTGAGCACCGCCGTCCTCATTATTGTATGGCGAGCATGAGCCAATTAAATTGACCCAGTTTTACATGAGAGAATCCTTTAGGTAGCACGGTTCTTTCTGCCTCTGTACCCTCTGCAGGGGTCTTTCTGCGTGTTTGTGGCAAACAGAGTGGACCGGATCAATTAGGCTCCCACACATTATAGGTATCCGTCAGCCTAACAAATTCAACCGTTCAGGAAACTGGGGGCAGTTAACCAGTTTGAGTCAGAGAAGATAAATGCAGGCTCTGGGAGGTTTCTCAGCACCAGAGTTCTGGTGACGCGGAAGAACGACGGCTAACGTTTTTACTTTGAATATTATGTAGCCTTTTTTAGCCTGCAGGAGGAAATAAGACGTTGTCACTTATAAAACAATAAAAATGTGGATTATAACTTTCTTTACAACTGTGTGTGAAAACAGACTTTTTTTGTTCTCCGAGTGTCATTTAGTTGATTCCAACCTATTTTTCTAAAAACAAATAAAAAAACAAGATAAGAAAAGCTCCTTCAAAACAACTATTAACACACAACTTTGCTATTGAGAAATACGTCAAAGGCACTGGATTGATGGTTTAAGTCTTTGACTTTGACTTGTGCTCTTCCAGATATCTCAGATCTCTAGATGACGGAGACTCTTTAGAGCATCTGCTGAATCTTTGTACTAATGGTTCATTCTCAATCTCTGCCTTAAATGCTGTTTGCTCCAAAGCTGGACGACGACAAGCAATTTCTTGTTATGTTAATCGTGCGGCACATAATCAGAATTACACTAAACTCTGTGAGTTATTCTGTGAAAAGGGATACAGGTGACTCACAAACATCAGCTTACACCAGAGTCAAGTGGCCCCCGTCTCATTACAAACCAGCCGTCACTGAACACTATCAGCTGAGGACATGGCAATATTTTAATAGCCTAGCCAAAGAGAAAGGCATGCCAACAAAAGGGTAATGCAGTCGGTGCTAACCAACGTCTGACTGCAGGGAGTCAAGTCACCTTGTTGCTCAGTGTCCTCAAGCCAGTTTGAGCTATCTGATGGGCAGCGCAGCGGTAAAGCCTTTTCAACTAAAATGTGATTTATTGCTTTCTGTGGTTATAAATTGTACATCTGTGTCAGTGTTATCAATATTTAAGAGATTCTGCACGGTGTTACGGTAAGTATTAACAGATCTATTTTAGCGTGTAAAGCCAATGAGCTGATGTGCTTTATTAATACCAGATGGGTTTACTTTGCACATGTGGAGTCGAACAGACTAGCGATACGGTTTCGTGCTGCAGTTTCTTTATTGTCACTTATAATGACATTTCTGACGGGTAAGATTGTTGCTGTTTTTTAACAGGCTTAGCTGCTGTCAGAAATGTGAAAATCTATCAAGTTGCTCGTCAGTGAGATGCAAACTGAATTCCTTCATTTGTTTCATTCCATTAAGCAGTGGCACCCAATCAAAGGACGGCAGATGTAATGTCACAGCAGAGTGGTTTCTGTCCAGAAGTCTATGAAAACAGCACCTATGTTAAGGCAGATGTCCTCTGCATTGTTCAAGGACAGCATACATCCTTTCTAAGTAATTTCAGCACTCAAAAGTAAGTTGGATATAAAATCCCATTTCCTGTCTTCTAAAATGTTGTTCCTTAGCGAAACCTCAGTTTGAACCAAACAAACCCTGACATAAAAGACACAAGCTGTACCAATCTCTGGTTTCCACAATGGATGAAAGCCAACATCTGGTAAGAAATGATGCAGAAGCACAGTTGACAGAAACAAGGTAGGCTAAGTCAGAAAATACCTTAAGGGCTTCTTTCACTATAAAGATTAGTGATGTTAAAAAGGAGGAAAACTTAATGAATCTTGTAAATATGTATATGTTTTTGGGATTATGTAAAGTAATAGCCTCTGGCTGGCTCTCATTTTGGCTCCAAATAATTGTGTTACACTTTACACCAAAAAAAACCCTCTTATTATCCAACAACTGTCACTTGGTGATCCATTATGTGATTTGTTTTGGTTTATCAATGCATTAATTGCTATTGAGAGGCACATCCAAGCTATACAAGTAAATGACCAACAATGGGTGCAGATGTTGAAACCATATGAGCCATAAGTGACCCTAAATGTGACAGCAGAGATGTCTCCTCCCGAATTGTTTTAAATGACATCCTTCTGCTTCAGGTTGACTGATGCTTTAATGTTATTTCCAACCTCACAAGGGACAATAGCCATCAAATAAGCAAAAGCACTTCCTTAAAATGTATTTCAGAGCATTCAACCATGCAACAACAACATTATTCCCTTTTAAGATGACGAGTACTCTGTTGTGTGCTCAAAAGGGACCTCTGGTAAAACAGCAAGTCACAACAATAAAAATTACATATTTCATGAATTGTCCGCATGCTTGTTCCTGCACTTGAATATAAAATGTGGCTGCAGAAATAATGGAGAAGGAGAAAGTGAAGCTTTTATTAGCCATTTCAGATGCCAATGTGTCAATCTGAAAAGGCTAATACATTTTCACTTTCCAATTTAAATCTGGTGTCAATGTGTTAAAGGTCATACCGCTACAGTACACAGTACTTTGTCTTGTATTGTAATGCTGACTTCATTGATAACAAGTATCCCTAAAAATGACAGCCAGTGAAATAAGCTTCAATTTTAGACTTGGTGATGTTTTTTGACTTACGAATTGGTTGAAAAGTTGGATAACAGGAAACACTTTGTCGTTTGAAATATACCTGTTTCACTTTATGTGAAAGGCTACACTGTCACTCACAGGCAGCCACTTTCAGCAGCACGTGGCTTAATATCCTTCGAGAGAATTAATTAGCTTACCTTGAAATATCCATATTAACATCAGCGTAGCTCGAAGTTTTGTCTTTATCTCCATGGCACAACATTCACCGGCTGCTCCAGCACACAGGAGCTTCTTCAAAGTTGGTAACAAACACTGTTTTCGCTCTTAAACGGCTGCTTAATTTCTCTTCAGGTTACAATTAAGCGCCCGCTGCAAGAACCAGCGAGGTAACGTGTGTAAGTGAAGCTTCGTCTCCTTACAATCCCGCCTGCAAACTGCGTCTGACATCGCGGGGGGAACCGGTGACCCCTGTCGCCTTCACTTTACAAACCACTGGAACATTTTCGAGGTTTCTTTCTCTTTCCCTGTTGAATCCAACCTGCCCCACTTTCTCAGATTGAGAGCGTTTCGCTTGTGCCGCTCACTCAGTAAACTGTAGGGGCTTATCCACCTGCCAGTCTCCAGCCGCTCGGTGACGCCCCTTGGTAAAAAAAACTCAACTGCAGCTCATCAATGGACAAATGTGTGTCCTTTGGGAAAGAGTTAACATGTTGAATTGGGTTGTTTTTTTACGAGACAGAGTTAAACAATTATAGCAGTTAACATTGGCAGTGTGAAATGTCTGTGCTAAGAAACTTTCTGCAAAGTGCATTGGGCTTAGAGTAGCCTACACTAGCCTATTTAATGACAAATATATGAAAAAGAATGCATAGTTTTTCACATCAGTCAAACAGTCACATCAGTCAAATAGGAAAAGTTATCTCTAGTTATCTCTCATACTGACCATGTTGTTTTGTACGTTTTTATTGTCTTGGCTAATCCAGTTTGCTCTTGCCTTATAGCTTTGTGCTAAACACTCATATGGTACTTTTCCTGATGCTGAGAGTGCTTTAGTAGGCTATGACTGAAATTATACAATTTATAGTGGAAAACGCAGAAAACCCACCATAAAGGGATATACAAAAAAAAGACACTGTTGAGTTGCATCTTTTAACAAATTGATTTACATATTTAAAGTAAGCTTTACAATGTAAAACCCTTTTAACACATTTAACCTACTAAAATAAATCACTTGATTTATTGGTGAGTACAAAAATATACCCATCATATCACTCAATCCAATCGACCAATCAAATGACTTCAAAGATTTGGATAAGATTTATTAGAGTATTTAACGGGCAAATGTTGCATTCTATTTTATCTGCAAACATTAATACAATACAAACTCCCTTTAAAATGTGCCTCTACTTAGGTCCATATATAGATGTAATGTCAACTCAATTATCCTGCATTGCCTGATATATTACAAAGTCTAATTTAGAGCATAATGAAGAGTCAGGTATAAGTCTCCCAGGAACACGCCGTTCAGCCACTTAAACAAGAGCTGCCATGGGATTTTAAATTGTAATGTAAGGCTGAGGTCCCTGCCAGGCTCACAATAAATGGGATGTCAGGTGAAATATTAATGCAGGTGGGTTGATGTGTTGTATTTTTAATGGAATATAATGGATTTATTACGCAATATTAAAGCTTAACATGTTTCTAAAAAAGCACAGGCTGCACCTCTGCGTGCATTGGAGTTTGCAACTAAACACGTGTGAAGCCACAAACCTTCATTCAAACACACAAGAGAAGATCCTGTGTTGTGCTTTGTAACTGTTAGTCTTTGACAGGAAGTTATACTCATAACTTATGTATGTTGCTCTCATATTATGGAACCTGCCGTCTTCTTCTATTGTCTACTGTATGATTTGAAACTGTGTACATTGTTTAAATCAAATATGACAATATTTCTCAGTCTAATGACCAGTTTAACCTTTTATAGACTATACTGCACCAGAAAGCTGTAAACATACTTGTATTGTGAAGTCAAACATTGCTTTGGTGACTTTAGAAACAGCAAATTAGATTGTTATTATTTAGCAAATAGGGATATTCATAACATGTACTGGGTTTCTATACTTTAACAAGGAATTACACTGTGCTATATGTTTTTTAAACGTTTTTGATTACCTATTTAATAGTTATGGAGTGAATTAATATTACATCTGGGAACCAAGATGTGGAAAGTAGGGAAAAAGACATCTCCAGTGTTGATGTTGAAATTACATTTTTCTAAAAGTATTCTGTCATTTTGAATTAGTAATTGTTTTAAAAAACAATCCTTTGAGATATTACAATTTAAAAAGCTTACATTCATGTTGTGTGACGTTGTTATTTGCAGTCATAAGCATGGAAATATATTGAAAATTAAGACTTGTATACTATATGTCTGGTGGAAGTACTTCCAAGCTGTTAGTAAAACTATATCATTCTTTAGTCCCTTTATCTTGAATGTTTTTAGAGCAGTATTTGTGTGTAGTAAAAAAACAAAAACATATGTTACCGTGAAAAGCTTAAGGTGTTTTTCTGTGAAGAGGTTTAGATCTTGGACACTTACAAAAAACGTGATGTCACTGCTACAGTATGTGAATAATTGATTGCTTAAGTGTAAAGGAAGCAGGGTTATGAAACTGCAAAGCGTGCATGTTCTGGCTTTTCCAACCATATTTCACATTCAATAAACTACAGTTTCAGTAGGTCAGAGGTTGCAAAAGGAATTCAGCAAAAAGGTTATACTCCTTCACCGTCTGTCCTTTCATGCAATTGTGCCCATGACTCAACACTGGACAAAGAGATGAGACACAACTCTGTGGTCAATTTCTTCAGTATCTCTCCTATTTGTGTCACTTTCAGGTGCTATCTTTATGAGGAACAACACTCCCAGAAGTCTTCCTGAATACATTCATTGTTAAAGTTGGCAGAGATGCTGTTATCTCGCTGCCAGCCGGTGGAAGATGAGCTTAGCCTTGACAGTCTACTCTATGTATGACTGGACGTCTTTTTGTAGAGACCATTTCTCCCTCATTGCACTTTGCTCCACTATATTTGCCAGTGTCTGAAGACAACACAATAACGGATTAACGGAATTCAAATGCTAAGATTTATTCAACTCTTTTGTGCCATCTAGTGGTGCACAAGTGAAGCACTGGTTCCCTACCTGCTTTTTGATTTGTAGTTGTTGTTGGGCTGCAGGTAAGAAGACTGTAAACAGGTCAGCAGTCCCTCACAGGGCTGATTCAGAATGACAGGCACTCATTCACACTCGTGCTTGTGAACCTGATGGCAGCGCTTCAGTCTTCATGTTTGACCTGCGTGGGTCTGGACAGACAGAGGAAACATCCAGAGGAAATCCATGTTAGAACATAGGAACATGTGATGTCCTCTTAGCAGGGAATCAAACCTGTGTCACTGCTGTTAATTGATTTACAGCATTTTACCAGGGGGCATTACTTTTTTCAAAATGAAAGGTTTGCATGGTCTAAACAAGTTTAAACCACAAAATATGATCCTAAAATGTAAACAAATGTCAATGTTATTCTACTACTAATGATCTCTCTTAATAAACCCTGTCTTTGCCACCCATTTTTTAACAGAAAATCGAAAAAAAATAAAAATGTTTTTAAAGGAAAGCACAGTTTAATGTCACCTGCAGTATAGATGTATTTTCTGTAAACATCTGTTGTTTCTGTGAGGCATTATATTCTGTTCTTCATCTTCTGTTATTCTTTATTTACTTGCATATCATGTCCTTGCCAAATAAAATGATGGCAACACTTGTATTTTAAGATGTTTTTTTTAAGATGAAAGAATGAGAAGATGCATTTTCCTTGTACATTTTTGTGAAAAAGCATTAGGTATATGCAGATTTGAAAATAGTTTTTCATTAATACGTTTTTTCTAACCAAAGCCCCCTTCATCACACTTTCACTGGAACTGTAGAAGCATGAACAAAGTTAATGATGACATTACTTTTTCTTGAAGAATGTGAAATGCTGTGAAGGTTGATATTGAATGACATTTAAAATCCTCTCCAAGTCTGAGCAAACGTAGATCGTAGTTACTTCAGTGACCACCTGAATAAATCATGTCTCGAGGTGAATACAGCAGCCAGGCCTGACATTTGTCCTCCACGTGAGACATTTGATGAGTGCTCACATTTGCCTTGCTTGGACCCCAGCTGTCTTCAATGCCTTCATTTCGATCTCAACTACACACCTTAGGTTTTTGCACCAGTGGCATGAGAGTAACACTTACATTATTCCCAAAGTTACGAACTATCAGAACACTTTAGTTAAGATTTTGAAATGCAATAAATATTAAATCATTTATTTCCTCAGTAAATGACATTGGAATTAAATCCCAATGGTATCTTTTCTTACGAATAATGTGCTGGGAATATTAATGTTTAAAGATGTCAACATTTTTGAAGTGTTCTCAATGTGGACATTTACTGCTTCCTTCCTACGTTTCCATTAAAAATGTAGGAGTCATACTGACATGCTCATATTGGAATTGGAAAACTTGCAGCAGAGCGCTGTGAAAGCCGGTCTGGCAAATAATCCGAGAGGCTGCTTGTGTGAGAGGCTGGATGTCTGCCACGGGTTCAATATGAGCCTTATGTGAGATGGCCTTTTTGTCATTCATCATCTGTCATTACACAGGAAATTAGATTTGGATAAGCATAATGAATGTGAAGACGACCTTGCCTTTTTTATTATTCAAGAAAAGGTAATACAATTCTGCATGTGCAGCATAATAACAGTGATTCTAAAGTGCTCTCCATGAGTTTGAATCTGCCTTTTGGATGTTATTTTTAGCTGGAAGTACTGTGACTCAGCAAGATCATCAGTTGTAACCATCTTTAACCCTGTTTCTTTGAGAGGAATAACTCTGATTGAATTGTTAATTGCCAATTTGCTTCACGCCAGCATTGCATCTGTCTTGCTTCACTCCACATGGTTCTGCAGACAAACACTGTTTTATGGCTCAGCACAACAGTCAGCCTTAAACAGAGCAGCTGTTTTCTGAGGAGTTTTATTTTCATACATCTGAGTCTCACCTTCCCAAAACTGAACCGAGATCTCTGTGCGAACAAAATGTTTTCTTCTGCAGACAGTCAACCTGGATTAGGATTCACAGACAACAAAACGAGCATGAAAAGAGGTTCAAAATATGAGAAATCACAGCCGAGCATCATCTCTGACGACACTCTTTTTTAAAATAACAAACCTGGAGACCTACCCTCTCCTCATGAACTTCATTCAAAAGAAGGTGACAGCAAGCTGAGAGAGATAATGAAAAAAAATCTTATACATATGGACAAAAGGATGTTTGCTGTTTATGATGATATAAATCCTGGATGATATGACACAATGATGCAACACAGACACTGCTCCAGTAACAGGAGAGCACACCCATGAAGACTTTTTGTTTAGTGAAAATACAGCAGAGATCCTTTTCTAAAGATTTATTTATTCAATCGTTACACTATCTGATAGTGTAGAGATACATGGAAAAGGAAATACTGAGTAATACATCTCCTTATCACCTGTACTTGCCACTTCTATTTCATTGTACTATCATTTTCTGTCTGAAAGATTCATAAATATATGCTGTATCAGCCTGTTGTGACTTTTCATTGAACCTGTGTGATCCAAACCAACATTTCCATGTTTTCGTGGCTTCACATTTCCAATCAATGGATACATACTAGATAAAGTCGTATACATATCTTCCTAAATTTAATTTGACAGATTTTGTAAATGTGTTTTTAAAAAGCCATTCAAAAACGCCACATTTTCGGGAAATTGTGATGGATTTTTCACACATTTTTTAAATACATAATCAAAACAATTGTGTGATCCCGGCTATTTTCTGTACAGTATGAACCCTGTTTTCATGCTTGCTTTTGTCCAAACATTGTTGTGATTTTTAATAGTTCTTCCTCTCTACTGTTAGATACATTGTTATGGACTAGACATCTGACATCTGGTGTGACCCCAGTGGACAAACTGCAGGCCAAAACTCATTTTGAAACTGTATCAGTGCTGTCTCTTGTGCTGATGTGTGCAGCTCTGATGTCTCCCAGGGAAGATGTGCAGTTATGACTGCAAACCAGCAGAGGACTCCCCTGAGCCTCGAATGCAATCTGCCGCTGCTCTGAAAACTGAGTTCAATCTAAAAAGGGTATATTTTCCTCAGTAGTCATTCACTCTTTTTAACACTCCTTTTAAAAGCATTGTTAGATAATGTCATTAGAATAGTCCACACATGAAACCAGCAGAAAACACAATAAACGTACAAAACATGAGGACAGAGTGTATCTTGCAGCCACATAACCTCAGCATATGACCTCTGGTTAAACTTAATTTTAATGCAAATCATGTCCTATATTTTCCTGACAGGATTATGGAGGAGATGCCTGTAAGGTTTCATGCTGCAGGAGAGATAAATGGGCTCTCAAGCTCAAGTGGCAATTATATGAGAGATCTATTTGTACTGAGCACTCAGTTGCTGAAGATGTGGAAACACAAGGGTTTTTTCTACATTTCTACAAGGTATGATCTGTTGGGATTAATATTGTTGCTGCTGCTAGCTGGATTAAAAAGGGAATTTTTTTTTAAAAAGCTTGACATTAAGTATGGAAGTTATCCTATTTTCTTTCATTATAGTCATGGGAAAACACAATTATGAATTGGTGTCAGAATTGTAAGGCAAGAAGTCAAACATTTTACCTATCACAAAACGTAATTTCAACGACAAGCATATTCTTTTAGTTGAACAGGATTTTATGTTCAACACATATTGATTGTGATAAACTACAACATTTACTTTTCACAAGTGGAATTATAGACCAAAGCAGCACCTGATACTTATTTCCTTCTACAGTAAAAATTGTCTTCAGAACATGAAAAGGAAAAGAAAGTGAAATGAGTTGAGAGGAAGTGTAATATTTATCACCCAGCGTGCTGAGCTGTAAGCAGGCTCATTATATTGGTTTATCAGATGCGGCAGCAGGATCCTCCATGGCTCTTCCAGCTCTCTGCTCAGCTCAGTACAAACTACTCTCAGACAATGTGACACCGCCATTTAAGAGAATGACGAAAAGGGAGCAGTGATGCCCTGTCTGTGCTCCCTCTGATGGCAAGGTTCCCAAAAGATAAAAAAGCTGAGCCTTTCCGCCAAATGTTGCAGCTTTAGTAGCTGCTTACCTTGGCACTCTGGTGCATTGGATGTAAATGACTTGCTGCTGTTAGCTCTGCACCGCTGTGACTCGGCCTATAAATAAACTCCATGGTCCTCCTGGCTATCTGAAGGTCCTTTGCACACGCTCACCCACACATGCACACACACACCCAAGGGAAACAAAAGCCATGCTCCTGGCTGTGACTAATGAAATGTGCTGACAAGGTATGTTAGCAGGTCAACAGCGAAGACCCTCGACCATGTAAAGAGAGATAACAGGACCTCATTAGTGACAGCAGACAACTAAAAGCTGTAATCACTGCTACGAGTGCCTTTTTGGAGAAAATTGGGAGTTTTTAGTTTCGTAATTCTTATGGCTGGTACTGTGAGAGTGTAGCAATGTGGAGTTTGTCGTACTGAGATGGAGCCAGACGGCGATCCGAGACACATAAGGTCAGAGCCGGGGGGCGAGAGGCCGGCAGCTGAATCTCACATTCTTCACTGCAGCCAGACAGACTGCCACATCCCACCATCTGTACCTCCCTGTACTGCTGTCAACACACACACATGCACGCGCACACACACACACACACACACACACACACACACACACACACACACACACACACACACACACACACACACACACACACACACACACACACAGACACAGACACAAACCTTCCTACAAATAGGAGATAGCAGGTCTCACCTTGACAAATACTTATGCTCCAATGAATAGTTTGGCTTTTTGGAGAATATTTGCTTATTGTCAGTTGACTCCAGAAAGCCATGGCACCCGACCAAGAAACAGCCTTGCCCCTTGTCCTAATGTAACTATATTGTCAATGTTACAACTTGTTCTTTTTACAAATGTACTCTCAAGCTGTAATGTCTATAAATTCATATGTGTTTTGCTGGTAGATGCATTATTTACTACTGGATAAAGCCAGGCAAGCTGATTCCATCCCTTTCCAGTCAAGCTAAACTAAGTGTTCCCTGGCAGATATTCACTCTTATCATCTAGGTCTTTGAAAGAAAGTCAATTCAGAGACCGTCCTCCTGAGAAGAACAAAAGCCTCAGCAGTTTGAAGTGGCCTGAAACAACATCTGTTATGAGCATTGTTTGAATACGTTTCACAAAATGTAAAGCTAATCCTATAACATAAAATGTTTGCTGCATGAATAAAGAGACTGGAGCCTTCTTTGCATAATAGGCACAACAGTATTGATTCTGATTGACCGACAACATCTGCTCCTTTAATTCCAGTGTTGCAAACTCTCAATTGTGGAGATTTGTAGATTTGTTATTCAGTTGTGATGCATGGACTTTAGTTTCAGTTAATACAGTATAACACTGCAACATCTTATTTTCAAAGTTTAGACAAATAGGAAACAGGAGCTCTCCGAAAAACAATGCTGATGCCTTCGTTAAAAGGCATAAAGAACAAAGATGCACCTGAATCTTCCTACATCACAACAGAGACGCTGAGCTACATAAAGCGATACCAGCACATCTACCAATGACTTCTCTGAAGCTATTTGAGTTGACAAAGACACCAACAATCCCATCTGACACCTCCAAGACTCCAGGCACTCTTCTGTTAAGATGTCCAGCTATTTTATGCTCATTTAGCTTTTGTGGCCCTTAATAAGCTACACACTTCCACCAAAGGTGAGATTGAAGCCATTGAGGGGCCCCTCTTTGTGTCACTCCTTGCAACAGACATCTGGACTCCTCTTCTGTTCCCTAATTTCCAGTCCCATTCAGAGGGGACAAAGGAGAGCAGGCGCCTGGCCATCCAAAAGTCACTCTCCATCATGTTGGGCGCTCGCAGCCTGACATGGACACAATGAGGTGGAGAGAGAAGAAGAAACGGCACAGAGGAACCGGTCTGGTGTGTGCTGGACGAAGGGGGGACATTGAAACAGAGATCTCACCCCCATGGGAGCCATTTTTGTCCAAAGGAGGAGGACAGAGGCCGGGCACCAGAGGCTCCACAGGGGCCCGATTGTGGAGGGAGTGGTGGGTGTGAAACAACAGCTGTTTAGCAAATCAGAGAGGGGATGCTAAACAGCAGCACTGCAACGATCTGAAGTGCATGCACGCTCTCCATCGTCATCATCATCATCAACAGCAACAGAAGATGTTGAAACTGATAAGGCCTGATGATGGCATTTTTCTGTACTGTATATTAATGTTATATATTTCTTCAGCTTATTTACCTTACAGCATACATTTTAATATGGGTAACTGTTTCCAATGCATGATGTATAAACCTTTGTTTTGTGTATTCCCATGTCATTTATATTTTCATTATGTTTGTGTTAAATTGTATTGACCCTGATGAAGACCTACAAGGGTTTAAACTATTGGAGTTTTTATGATTTAGCTATATAAATCTATTAAGCTATAAAATATTAGTTTTTTCCTGTGGTTACTAGTTCTAACTTTTGACTCTAAGAAGTGCCTGGATTACATTCCTGTTCATTGAAATGACGGTTGTGTAGAGGTGTTGATTATTGATAAACAATGGTTCCCGTCAAAATGTTAGTGTCAAATCAAGTTTATTTACAGTGATTGAAAATATGGTGATCTCACAGGAAAGTGGAATAATCATCCATTTTGTCCTGTAATTTATTGCTAATTCTACAGTATGAATGTTCATGTAACGCAACCTTCATGCTTAAAAGGCAAGAAAACAGATTACGCTAAAGTACTGTGGGAGTGACAGCGAAAAGGGAACATTTTTGGATTGTGTGTGAGCACTGTGGCTAGGAAATAAACACTGTCTTGTGCTATAAAAATACAAACGTATACAACATAAGTAACTATATAAGATTGAAGCAGATACCAAGAAAGCAATCACATGGAAATATCTTTATAAATACATATATAGAAGCTATAGCTGCCATTAGTGTAAGTGCTTCGGATAAAAGAAATACCTACATTAGTGCAGTTACTGTGATGGCTGTACATTCAGGTGTTCTATGACTATACAATAACCCTTTTTTTTTAAATCTTTGAATGTTGTGTGTGTGTTTCCTTAAAAACGAAGGTGTTAGACTTGAAACCCTGACTATACTTTTTTTATTTATTTAATTCTAAATAACTTAACCCAAAATTGATAGCCTTTTTTTTAATGTTTTGGCTTCTGGCCAGTTAAAATGAACTATGGAAGAAACATGGCTCAAAGGCAAACAAGCTATCATAATTTAACCTATTTCTGTAAAGTTGAAGGAAAAGATATTGGAAATTCTTAATAAAATATATTTGTGATAATAATTTTATGACCACCAACCACCTCCTAAACCCAAGGTCAGTGTAGCATATGACTTAAACAATAACACAGTTTTAAATGTCTATCTTGTCAAATATTTGATTTTTTGGGGGGGATTGTATGCTCTTATCCAATATCCCAACCCTTAATTTAAGAATATGTTTACATTCTGACCTAAAAACGACGCTTTAATCCAAAACCAAAGGATCATCTTAACTGAAACTTGAAACCCTAACCCAGAAATAACTCTTCTTTTATTAGTCTGATCTCATCCCACCATGTAGAGTGGACTGTTTGGTCCTCATATAGTTAAACACACACGCTCTGGGCACAGATGTGGTCTCTGTCTCTTTAAAACCCTGGCTCCTGGAGGAGAGGATTTGTTGAGGAGTGTGTGCAGCGCTTTATTTTCGCTCAAACTGACGCTGCAACCTGCCACTGAGCAGACACACACACGGAGGGAATAATTGTTTTATGACCGGGCTAAACATTGTTAAACCTGATAATGTTCTGCTTTCAGTAGCGGCAGGACATGTTGGAAAGAAGAAGTGTTTGTGACCATGCGGGGATGAAGAAGTGCAGCTGCTGACTTTTGTTATTGGGTTTTTCGGGGCGCTGCTGCTAATACTGCTGCTGCTGCTGTCATGGCTTTGTGGGAGTGACGCGAAAGTTTTTTTTCTTAGGGAGGATTTTACTCGCTTGAAATAGTCCAGCTGAGGCTCAGACTCCTTAGACGGTTCAGTTGCATCTAGATTTAGTATGAGAAAAAAAATCATGTGATTTCCCTGCTGGAGGTTTGATTTAATTGATCATTTGAGTGGACTGTCGAGAGTCTGCAGACTCGGGAGAGTGTGGAGATGAACTTTGGAAATCTACTTCTTGTGACTGTCTCATTCATCACCACCGCATCAGGTATGATATTATATATTTAAAGAACAAATTAAATATGCCCACCCCTCTCCCTCTGTCTCCTCTCACGCACTCTCCTACTCAGCCCATATGGCGTGACAGCCTCACGGTGTACTCGTCTTATCTTGTTTTCTGTCCCTTCAGATGGATGTAAATGTTGTGTTTAGCTGGAACACGTTCACAGACGGCTGTGGCATGACCCTCCTAACAAACAAATAATTAGAAGAGGCACATGCATTGATTAGTACTATTTGAATACCACTAGGTGAAAAGCCAGGAAGATGCACATTTTCCCCAGAGCCCCCCCCCCAATCACTGAGGTGGTCACACAGGGAGTCCATTAGGCAGCAGGAGAGGTCAGAACTCACTGTGGACAAAGTGAAACCATTTAGTGTCCCTTTTACTTCAGCTATGAGCACATAAACTCAGTGGCCTACCAAGCCTCCATCTGCCCCAACTCTGTTTTAGAGGATGCAGACATAATTATTATAAAATGCTTTTAAAAGCTCATTTTGATTACCTTTGAGAAAGGGATTATATTTGTTTAACCCTTGCTTTAATAACAGATTATATTTTTGAGCCCTAATCCAAACTCCCCCAAAAACCATGGCCCAGAAAAATAATTCATGAGAGTGCAGAGGTTTTTTTTATTTCATTTGATTGTGAATGTAAAGATTGAATGGCGTGTTTCAGTTTTAAACTCTTATTAATCAAACGCAGCTTTAGCTAGTGGATATGAAAGTAAAGTTAAACATATTCACTGCTATCATTTAATTCCAAGTCATGCTGTGTTTTTTAAAACATAAAAACTAAACTTAAAAATCTGAAAACAAAATATCAGCAGCTATTTACACAAACTCATACACAACATTTTAGATTGGGTTTTATTTTACCACTAGAAGCGCTATTGAGCAATTTTTTTGTGGGTCCCTGTTAATTTTGTTGTGAATTTGAACAAGTAAGCTACATAATGTCACTGTTTACATCCTGCCAATGGTTTAATTCACTGCTGATTGGGATTTGGTAACAGGCCAAAAAAAGTTAAGAAGAAGGATTGAAAATCAGCACGTTTGTTAGGCCTCAAAAATACCTAAAATGGGATCTTGTGAAAAACACTGAATGCCAAACATATTATTTTTATTTACAATAAAACTGCACATATATTTTCTGAATTGATATTAACTGGGGGAAAACAAATAACTGACATTATGAACTGTTAGCATTGCTACTATCTACAGATATATTAGCAACATTAGCATTCATTTGGAGTTGTGTTTCTCACCAGGTGGCATTTGTAAGTCCATTATTCATTTTCTTTGGGCTCTGTTTTTGGTGTACAGCAATTCATGACTAAGATATCTAGCTCTCTCGCTGCTCCATTATGTTCACCAGCTGGTGGCTTACATTGTTTGTCTGCTGTTTGGTGCTGCAAATATAGCATGAAACAAGATGAAGTTGAGAGTTTATTCAAGGAAACGATCTGCAAAGTGGCGTTGTAAAAGCACTGATAAAAGCAGGTTCTGTAAACCCAAAACAGAATTAGGACAGAAAGCCAAAGGTTTTCGTAGAGCTGAGGGAATCTGCAAAGCTGGGCGATAAATATTTGTGTTTTCATATGCGTCCCTTACACATGTATGAAGTCATGTGATCCATTACTTGTGAAGAATAATTAAGGCTGCACCTACAAATTGTCATTACTCCGCAGATTATTTTCTACATTATTCGTTTGGTCCACAAAATGTAAAAAAATGTGTGACAAAATTGAAAATCCAGTTTCTTAAAGTCTGAGGTTATGTCTTAAAGGTCCCATGTCATGGCCATGCATTTCTCCGCGATCCCAACTCGTCTATTACCAGCATTCAGGGAGCTCTATGCAAGTCAATGGGGACTCCCTGTTAGTTAGCCAAGGGATCCTGGTGTGTGAGGTGCTCCGCGGATTGATCCATTTTGGCCAATCCGGTCATTTGTTGTTGATTTGGGTATTCACACGTCACANNNGAAATCTAGACCTAGACTGTCACAGGGCACCAGATCCATTGACAAAAAACACTACAACTACAGGAGGAGACACAAAAAGAAATATACATCACAGAGCACCAAGCTGATCACAGAGTGCAGATTTCAAGCAATCCACAAAAGTCTTTGAAGGAGAGGAAAATATAAGGACAGGACAAAGCTGCAACAAACCAGAAGATAAACACGCAAGCTTACGCATTGTGAAGAAGAATCAATATACAAAGAATTTAAGACATAAGAACCAATGGACAATATCATACCCAGGATAATCAATCACAAGTTCAACAAGAAAGTGTCGGAAAAGACAAAATAAGACATAATTCACCATGGTCAACGCCACTTCTGACTCAAGACAACAGAAGAGGCGTCGCGTTGGGCTAAAGGAAAAGAAGCACTGAAGACAGTTGCACAGTGGTCCAAAGTCCTCTTTTCCAGACAAAGCAAAGTTTTGTTTATATTTGAGAAGATCAAGGCGCCAGAGCTGGGAAGGCTGGAGAAGGAGCAAAATCCCAAGTTGCTGAAATCCAGGTGTGAAGTTCCACAGTCAGCGATGGTTTGGGGACCCATGTCAGCTGCTGGTGTTGGTCCCCACTGTGTTTCATCAAGCCAGAGTAAATCAGCTGTGTACCAGAGATTTTAGAGCATCATGCTTCCGTCTGCAATGAAGCTCATATGGAAGATGAGAATTCATTTTCAGCATGATCTTGACACCACATGCCCACAGTGCAAAACACCAGTAACTGGTGTACTGACCATGGGCATGTACTGTCTCCGATTGGCCTGCAAATTCCCCTGACCATGAACCCCATAGAGAATATGTGGGGGTATGTGAAGAAGAAGCTGAAAGACACAGAAACCAACCAATGCTAATGAGCTAGAAGCAGCTATGAAGCATACCTGGCATCCATAACACATCAGCAATGCCACACGGCTGATTGCCTCCATGCCACGCCGCATTGATGCAGTAATCCGTGCAAAGGATTCCCAACCAAGTACTGAGTGATTAATGGCATTTTCAAATGTTTGATTGTGGTTTTGCTGTTATAAATCTTTTTTTTTACTGGTCGAGGAACTTATTCTAATTTTTTGAGATAGGATGTTTGAGTTTTCATTTTAAGCTGTAGCCATAATCAGCAATATTAAATAATAAAAGGCTTGGCAATTCTTGTCAGTTGATTTGTAATGAATCCAGAATGGTATGACATTTTTGTTTTTTTAATTGCATTACAGAAAATAAAGAACTTTATCACAATATTCTAATTTTCTGAGACAGTCCTGTATGTGCATCTATAGGCTTCTGCTTTTTTTCAGTACTGCAATGTATTGTCATTCATTGGCTGACATAAACAATAATACCAATATCTGAAATGAGATAATAACAG
This sequence comes from Notothenia coriiceps, assembly GCF_000735185.1. Taxonomy (NCBI): domain Eukaryota; kingdom Metazoa; phylum Chordata; class Actinopteri; order Perciformes; family Nototheniidae; genus Notothenia; species Notothenia coriiceps. The sequence continues at coordinate 20,367 of NW_011341186.1, forward strand.
CTGATAAATTAACGTGTGCAAAAATGTATCAGTCAGTTCAATTTAATGTCTTCTTCACTGATGACTATAATCTGACTATAAATCCTGAGCTCTGACTCCTCTTGCCACTCGCTCTGCTTCATTATAATAAACTGATGCCACCTCTCAACATTAAAGGCACTTTTCAACACCCACAACATCTGCCTATGTCCATTGTGGAGTGTATATCTCCTCTCATTCCCACCTCTATTATACTGCACGTACCCTTAGGGTGATGTGTGTTTTAATAAAAATACGGAAGAGTATTCAAACAGGCATCATGACCTCTGCGGGAGCTGCTTTTTAAACAAATAGCCTATTTGTCATCTTAAGTCAAAAGAAAAAAAGAATGTTAAAATGATAGCAGGGTATTTTTTCTTTGTGTCCCTCCGGTTTTTCTCCGTTTGTCTGAAGATGCATGGTGGGGTTTAGTATATGTTTTCTAAATCCGCTGAGTGATTGTGAGCTAAAACAACAGCCTCCTTCACAAAGTGTGCTTGATTCACAGCAGCTCTTTCTCTTACACAAACACCAATCCTTAATTAAGACGGCATCAGTGTCTGCCCTGATGCATCTCATTGAAATGTCCGTTATCTTGAGCTGTATTCAGACTCAGCTTGTTGACATGCTCGACGTGGAACTAATCGATGCTAAACAAGCCTTAGCGGGTGATTTGTGTCCACTCTGCCCTCCTGCTCATTACTTGGTGACAAATATGGCTGAAGGCTGAGTAAAGCCTCTCACTGCCCATCTTGATGAAACAGTCGTGGATTATGTGAACTATGTGCCTCATGCTTGAGTCATGTTACCGGATGTTGATGATGCCCCACTTCTGGTACAGTCGCTGATGACATCATGTAGAGATTAGATTACGGCAAAAGACAACAGTTAACAAACAAAGGCTCATAAAAGATCATAAAACCTGACTGCTTTGAAATTGAGTTTTCTGTGAGACCTTAGCACCCTCCTTCAGAGATTACCTGGCAATGCCAGCACAACTCCTTGAATGTTTTTGCCTTTTCAAGTATGTAAATTAATTGAAATTGGAAAAGAAAAGTAAATCTCAGCAGACAGCTGACGAGCTGCCAGCCTTCTGCTCCTGTCTCACTTTAACTTAGAAAGTTGGCCAGTGAGCAGTCTGCCTCAGCCTGTAGACACTTGTGTTTTTTACCAGATTTCAAGAACTGATGCAGATCTAGCTGCTTGTATGTGTTTCGCTCCAACCCCAGCTGTCATTTAAAGGCACTAAGAACCAAATGAAAACACACATGCCCTGCGCTTTGTTGTTTTCAATCAGTAGGGTGACAGCAGTACACTTCTATCTCTTGGGAGAATGATAGGTTAATATTTTGAAATACCAATTTTATGAAAGCGCCTCTTGTTATGTAATTCCAAAGCCCTGAATCAACAGGGTTTTCAAGACGTGATCTTGATTAGCCTCCAAGCACATTAACAATGTGTGTTGATGAGGCAGAAATGTAGGAGACGCCGTGAGGAAACATGTGGGCCTGTGTCTGCGTTTGCAATTAGTACAAATGCTATGGCTTGTCTATCAGAGCCTCATGCGGCACTAATGGGCATCATTTCACTGTGGTTGCCTGCTTATTATGGACTTTTATTTGTTTTTGAATGAATAAATTACCACAGATCAAAAGCAATCATGTCAATTAGGACATCTAACCATCCTTGCTCACAGATCACAGAGATAGGTCATATAGATTAATGTAGACAAACAGCACCATACATACAGTTCTGTATATAGGCTATACTGTGTAGGCTCTCCCCGAGTGAAATGGCTGCCAGTCGGTGAAAGCCAGATTCCTGAACATTGTACACAAAGCCATCATCTACTCCAAGGTCAATACCTTCAGAGAGAGATGAGGCTGAGCCTCGCCTATTGCAAGATGGTGAGGCAAACAAAAATAAACACTGGTAAATAAAGGCCATTTATCAGTACTATTTATTTTGTTTCCAGGAAAAAGGGAAAATATATCAGTTTGGTTTTCAACAAGTATCAAATGAGAGGAGCTGTTCAATCCGATGTTCTGCCTCTCTTACTGAAAAAGCCTCATGGCCTTGAGAGCGCAAAAAGGAGCGATAACCTTGCATGAGACCCTGCACACTGTCATTCACAAAGCCCCCTTCATACTTGACGACAGCTGAAGGTTGAATGCTTTTTACTCCTATGGATTATCTTGATTGTCTTTTGCAGCTCTTACTGAATGTGTAAGAGGTTCATAGTTAAGATGTGTTTTAGAGGGTTTAATTGATTTGTCCTCTCCGATAGAGCTCCAGCACAAAGATGGTGCTTGTCTTACAGGGAATTAAATCAGTTTTGACTTATAATAATCAATACAAGCCTGTTGAATTAATGTTGAATAGGTCATGTTTTTGTACCTTCTGTTAAGGCAAGCCTGTTGTTGAGCTGATATCTCCTATTGTTAAGGAGAACAACAACACTAAGCTTTGATTATTAAACCACTGCTTTTTGTTTTATTTACTGCTCAGAAACCACGTAAAGCAGTCAGAACTAAATCCAATCTTTAATTCTAAAGTGTCCAAAAAATACTGATGAATCTTAATGTACAGTAAATGGAAAATAATATCTTGTTGTTGTTCGATCAAAGCTGTGAGTTTCACCAAATGTAGCCTAAATTAACTGAAGCAGCAGTTTATTTTCAGTGGTAATCTAGTTTGTTGTGAAATTCTACATCATCAGAAGCCAATGTCCTTCCACTTCTTCCCTGTAAACATGAAAGTCATTTCACGCCAGAACGCCCCAGATTAATATTTTCAGACAAATCCAGTCTCCCTCCTACTTCCCATAGGCGTTGGGAAGTGTCTTTGGGCCCACTGCTGGCTCTAATGGGCTATGTTTATGATCTGACTAAAACATACCTTCACAGAGATCCCCATTAGCGCCCGTAACGTTATATTTTTTTGTGTCACAAACAGGGCTGACAGTTTCTTTTTGCTGAAATGTGCTTTCAAACACTGCACTGCAATCTAACTGTCATAAAGAAAAGGCAACTGTGAAAATATTCTTTCTTCCAAAGAAAATGTTTTGCTGTCGTATCAAGGTGGTGTAGACTTTACACTGATTACGTACTTGTCACAGGCAAAAGTTGTTCCTCGCCAACCTGAAGCTGTTTGCTAATATTTTTTGCCACTTTGTCCATAATAATTGGTGTTGCATTGATACAGTTGACTGATAGCTGTAGCGATTGTCTGTACCCAATAACCCTCAATAATAATCTTTCTGATACACTTTTCATTCTTAACTGGACTATGTCTGCATAGTTAAGCTTGTGTGTCTACATTTTCTGCAGGCGTATCTAGCCCTATTAAAATATAAACCCAGCAAATCAAACGAATACACAAGGATTTGTCATGGTGCCATGTGTGCCATTCAAATAACTAAAGCAACTACAAATTCCGGTATGTGCTGAATCTGATACTCGCAGCACAAGGACAGCTGGATCTCAGTAAGCAGGAACGAAAACATCCTAAAACAGAAAGTCTCGACTACAGTCGCTATAAATATGTCGAATACAGGGAGGAAAATGACCCAGTGTTGGTACTTAATGGTGTTTTTAATGTTAGATGTATGGCTTTATTCAAGCTTGAAATTATAAGGTAACAATTATTAGATATAATGGAATTTATAGGTAACATAAAGTTATTTTTCCATATTTCTATGAGAGTTTAAGGACCATAAAAAGGAACTGATCAGAGATGATCTACAGTATGACTAAAGAAGAAAAATAACTATTTAAAACAATGAAGATTATGGGTTGAATTATTTTCAGTTAAAACGAAAGCAGTCGTTTTAAGAGAGAGCACATTGTAGTGTTTTAAATGATTATACAGTGAAACGTAAATATAACAGATCCTAAAACAAAGGGTTGAACACTACATTAGGTTACTAATTCAACTTTAATTATTCAGGAAATATCACTGAGCTCAAACACACTAATTAAAACAAATATTCTTTAAAATAAGAGCTAACACATTAAAGTCCCCCTGAGAAATGAGTGTTCCCTCTTACATTCAATTACAGATTCACTCATCATTTGTTCAGGTAAACAATGGATGTGCAGTCGAAGGGGACAGTCGCTCATCGTGACAGATCCACAGAGGGGGTTCTCTCTGCAGGACGTTCAATTCACTCAGATCCCTCAGAGATTTATATTTTGTGTCAGCTTATTGTTTTTGATTGAGACCATACAGTATAACCACTAACATGTAAATATTGGTTTTACAGTTTTGTTTGTCTACTTCCAAACTGAATAAAAAACTGCTTCAAAAGCAAGATCTGTCTTTACTGTATATAGAAAAGTCATGTACAAAAATCCCTGTCTAAGATCTAGTTTTAATCAGCAATAATTTGTTAGCCGACCAGTTTAAAGTTAAAGGGTTATTCCAATAATTTGACACATTAACATCAATGTACCTGCTGTGAGAAATGCTATTCAGCCCGACAACAGCTGTAAACTGTCAAGGCTTGTGTGCCATTCAAATGACAGTAATATAAACGAAGCTATGAAGTTACATTATCGGAAGTTTAGGATGCAGGGTTTGTTCTTCAACATCATTGCCCTTTTCAGTGTCAGAAAAATCATTTCTGCTGGAAGTAATCTGTTCAACTCTCTCGCAGTATTTGTGTTCTAGTTCTGATTGAGAGTAAGAGTTCAGAGTGATGTAACTGTAGTATATGAGCTGGGATTTGAACACTTTTGCATGCTTTAAAAGCACGGTTCAACGCCAGGACATCACTCAGCCGGAGAGACGCTTCTTCAAAACAAGTTTTCTGTGGACAAACACAGTCAGATGTGGCGAGATGTCCATGTCGCAGATATCATGCAGATGTGCAACATAATCTAAAGTAGTGCATTATAATATCTTAAAGGGTTAGTTTACATGCCATGAAATGCTTCACACTTGTTCTCTTTTTATAAACAAAGTCTGTGTTTTTGTTGAGACTGACTGGAGGTGCCATGGCACATTTTAATGGTGCGATTAGTATTCATCCACATCCTGCATTAGTGTTTTGAGCTGTCCTGGTTTTTGACCTCGGGGTGTTTTCGCTGAGAGAGCTCCATCGCTCTTTAGATGTTTACTTCAGGTTTGTGCCATGATGGCAACTCCTGCCCCGCGTGGATCAAATCATTTCATGAAAAGACGTAAATCTGCTTACAGCTGAAAAGTGAGGGCTTATCTTGATGCCTCAGATTTAAATATAATGTAGCAGATGCATGTGCGACAACATGTGTGTCATTAGGTTATTCCTGACTGAATTAATGATGGATGAGGATTTGTATGCAGTTCAGATTATGTGCTGAAAATAATGCATTAGACCGAGCGGCACAATTACTTGTGGCACAGTGACCATTTCATTTTTCTTTCTTTTTTATTTTTCCAGAGTGAGAGACCATCTGTTCGTAAAAGCAGTGGCATTTTGAATTATTCATTTCTCTAACTGTAACACACTGTTAGAGACGTTTGGTCTTCCTATAAAAGCTTACCTTAGGATTTTAAGCAGTGTGCCTCTCAGTCAAGGAAAGATAGTAATGGATCCCTAGAGAGAAGAATATGGGATTTATCTATATCTCTCTGACTTGCTCTTTTTTTCAACACTTTCAATTCTTAAATGCATAGATCTGCTTGTCCTGCTCCCAGCTTTCCACCAACCATTCCTACCTCTGCAACAGTCCTGATTGACAGAGAGATAGACCATTACCATATCACATAGATGATTGAATCCTTTGCACAGGAGTTGTCTTCTATGAAAATACTCCCTATATATACTGTATGTATATACTCTGTGTGCTCTCTTACAGCGATATGGGGCTTCTGTGTTCTTTTATTCACAGAATATTGCAGAAACAAATAGTATCAATTTTAGTGACGTGAAAGGCACAGGTTGTTGGTGGAAAGCGTGATTCAAACGGTTAAAATGTCAAAACGTCTTCCCTTGAATGAGAGTTGACCTTCAAAGAGAGATTACCCATGATTTGCTGCTTCGCTACACACATATTTATCCAACACACAACCACTGTCTCTGTCGAATAACCTCCAAAGGAAAATATTGTTGTTTTTCAAATGCCTCTGCTGCTGTCTGTCCTGTTACTTACAGATGAGTGTTTTCATTAACGGTTGGTAGTCAGATAGATAACCTCTGCCCTGATCTCCTCCTCCACAGGGTCCCGGGCTCGGTTTGAAGACAGCGCACCTCGGATTGTGGAGGACCCCTCGGATTTGATCGTGTCCAAGGGGGAGCCTGCCACCCTCAACTGCAAGGCAGAGGGCAGACCCCCTCCCAGCATAGAATGGTATAAGGATGGCGAGCGTGTGGAAACGGACAAAGATGACCCCCGATCTCACCGCATGCTCCTGCCCAGCGGCTCCCTCTTCTTCCTGCGCATTGTGCACGGACGCCGGAGCAAACCAGACGAGGGCGTCTACACCTGTGTGGCCCGCAACTACCTGGGAGAAGCCATTAGTCACAATGCTTCGCTAGACGTTGCCAGTAAGGGTCTACATAATTGATCACAGTCCTAAAAATGTGTGTGTGTGTGTGTGCACGTTTCTAGCGTGTGGGCTCTGCAGATGCTTTGTGCAGTTGTGTCCCAGATCTTTTTGCAGCCGTCTGGCAGCTTTATGGAGGTCCACTGGAGGGTTTGCCGTGCCTAAGAAAAATGATATGAAGCTACCAGACTGCAGGAAGAAACACCGTAAACATGCTGGTGTGTTTGGAGATACATTTAGTGATGAGTTATAGTCTGTTGGTCTGTTCCTTATTTAATGTTACTGCTACATTGTACTTTTTATTTAGCCCTAAGGCGTGTATATCTGGCTCGAGAGGGGTCAGCACAGTGAATTTAAACATTTTTTATTGTGTTTAACTAGCATGCCTATTGGAGAGAGTGAACCTCAGCCTCCGGCCATGGTGTATCGGAAAGTCGTTTGGTTCCACCTTTGCTGTGTTCATGTGAAATTTTAAAAACAAATCATTATAATTATTGTGATACCACATGAATGCAGCAAAAAAAGTCCAAGGATGCAATGCTACAACAATGCTACAAAAACTAGAAAATGATTTGCTTTATGTTTCAGATCTGCTCCAACATGTAGTGGGTTCTTCCACTGCCAATGCTATGCTTTGTCTGACAAACAAACAAACAAACAAACAAACAAACAAACAAACAAACAAACAGTAGTAATCCTTTCCAAAAGACCTTGTTGGGAAGGTACTACTAATCTAGCAAATCATTAACATGTATAGGCAATACTATGACTGGCTGACTTTGGTTATATTCTGGTTTTAGAATATATACCGTTGTTGTAAATTACACTATATAAGTGAGGTTTTACTTTAGACTTTAAAGGAATTTCATGTCATGTTTTTTCCTGGGTGTCTATTCTCACAATTGTGTCCATAATAAGAATTGAACATGATGACATTTACCTTAGGAACCAATGAGAAACACTGGATAGGAATGGATGTGATACTGTTTCTTCTACCAGTATTAGTCAGGAAAGGACTACTAATTGTAGGTATTGATGTTTGAATCAATGATTGATTAACCATTGTTTTAAGCAAGATCAACATTAGTCAGTTACAAGTGGGAGCTTATATTAAAACTAAGAACACTTCAGGTTATCAGAAAAAACATTACCTGAAATTGCTTGTCTTTATGTCATCTGTTATGCAGCTCGTTCCAACAGCTGCGGGGGACTTTTTTTCTGAGTTTTCTGTCGCTCCGTCTCAATGACAAGTGTTTCAGATGATTCTATTAAACTCAAGTATTTTGGAAAGCTGTAGGAGGCTTGTTTTTCTTATTCTGATCAGCATATTTCTTGTCAGAGTCTGAGTTCTCCAAATATTCACAATAACAACATGTCAGAGGATAACACCTGAGTAATATCCATTTTTCATGTCTGGGTAATATATTTATGTACCCTAGTTAACTCTACAAATAAATAAATAAATTGCTTTGCCATATTTTTATAAAATACAATTATACAAATAATATAAAATGTTTAAAAAATGTAATAGGTAATGCCTTCAAATGTCTTATTTTGTCTGACCAACAGTGCAAAACCCAGGGCTGTTCAATAAACTGTCCTGTATGTCAAATAACAGCAGCAAATCATCACATTTTGGGAATTTGTATTGTTTTTGCTTTACTGTGTCTACAGAAAATAAACAGTCAGTTTTAATAGAAATGTAACACAACTGTTGTTGCTGACACGTGGCAACCTTTTCTAAGGCAAGCTAGATTATAATCACATCACCTGCAAGCCCTCTCTATGGGCACCAACAACATCATGTGTGTGAGCATGCATTTAAAGCTGGATTTTCTTTGTGTTGTCTGCTGCTGCTGAGTACAGCAGGGGAGTGTGAGCTTTCTCCTATCTTGCTGAAAGTGCACTGAAGTGAAGTGCTCTCTGTGTCTATTATTTTCCCTCCTCGGTTGAGGACACGTGCTATTGTCTTCCCTCCTAATTGTGCCAGTGTGGCTGGGCCCTGGGCTGAACTGCAGCTTCTCTTTGGCATGAGGAAATGGATTAGTCACCGGGTTGATTAGTGGATGGAGCCTTACAGATTAGCAAGGTCGTACTGTCCTCGTTAAAAAACACAAAACAGCAATTTGAGCACAGTCTTATCTTCCCTCTTATTGAGGCTTCCTTACTAGTGTGTGTAAGAGCTCATGGCTGGCTGACCTCATCTGTGGCTCGCATCCAAAAATAGTATATATACTACTATATATTTGGATTGATGAGCAGCTGCATCTAATGCAAATATCAAAGCTGGAATAATATGTGATGCATGTATTATATTATCGTTGATAATGAAATGAGCCATGTGCAGCTGGAGATAACGGCACAGTCATATTGGTAAAGGGCTGATTCACCTGCAGGCACTAAGTGACTAACAGTATTAACAAGTGCCTGCTTTTGCTCCTAATTTTGCAGCCTCCAGGCTAGAGAGGGCATATGCCAAAACAGCATGGTGGTGGTCTCAGACTCCCCCTCCCCTCTGCGTGAAGTTGTGCTGACTTTGGGGTAAATAGTGACCCAATTAGCTTTGGCAGGGAGGCGGGGGGAGTGCACAGTGGTAATTAGAGACTGGTGGTCTTGCAGAAATGCGTGTGTTGGTGCTGGCTATGTGTGAGGCAGCAGTCTGAGGGACAACAGGTGGGAGGGAGATAGCTTGAAACTCCCACTGAGCATTAATTATTACCGATGCATCTGTCCGGTAGTCTGAGTGTGGAGCAGGATCTGGTTTTAACCACATTAATTGTCATTGAATGATACATAATGCATTGTGCCGCATGACTAAGACTTTCTCTGCACTGCTTTCCTCTCGCTCCAGCCATTTAGGTCTTAGCCCCAGGATAACTTTTCTCTCAGCTGGCGTCTGCGAGTGTTGGCTATAATTGCTTCCACAGAGATACATGGCTTTGCAAAGCTATGCAGAAAAGGGTGTTATGGGTAATCTCCCAAATCTCAACAACGCATAATGTGGGTTTGCATGTCAAGCAAGCTTCAAGATTGGGCGATCCGACGTCAGGTAGAGATTTTTTTATTTACTTATTCTTGCAGGGTTTGAGCACATGTTTTAGCATAGCACTCACAAAAATAATATTGTGGCAGAGCAAAGACAACTAAATTCCTTTTTAATTAACTTAATATTGTTGCCATGTTGTCATCATCCTGTCTATTTACATTGATACCTTACTGATGCTGTGTTTTGTTTACACTATAGCCTTGGTACATTTGATTCCCTGATTGCCTCTATAGTTGCACGATATTGGAAAAAACTGACATTGCGATTTTTCCCCCCCTGCGATATAGATTGCGATATGAAAACATACAGGAATTGAAGAAAAGACCGTTTTTCTTTTCGAAAACCATCCTTTCTTGAACTTTAATGCTATACAATTGGTATCTTTTTAACTATATTTAACCGGTTGAAGGATTTTAGTCTGGATCTTAACTTATCAGAGCAACAACCTGAGCTAGCTCGGTTAGCAGCGCCAAACTGCCCTGGAGAAACTCATTAAACTACTTTATTCAGTGTTTTTACCTTAAATCACGGGGTCCGTTTGCTTTGGAGATTTGATTGTGGTTTGCTGTGCATGCAGAGCCTGCATGTCACTCACTCAAGTACCCCTGACATGAGAGCCGTGCAAGTTTTCCTTTTGCAGCAAAATAATTGTAACATGACGTGTTTGAGTTAATTTGCCTATACTTAATATCGCAAATCCTAAAAAGATGTATTGCGCATATCGCGATTATCGTCACGACACGTTAGATCGTGCAGCCCTACTCTATATTCTCTTTACATTGTGGTTTACTTAACATGACTCTGCTTGCTACTCAGCACAAAATACTGCTCAACAACCTGTCCAAATGTGTGTATTTGCTCACATGCAGACTCGAGAAGCATAATTCCAGCTTTAGCTGTTAGCTACAGGTATGTTTATTTTTCATATAATTTAAAAACAAATACAAACTGTACCCCCTTAATTGTAATAATGATCATTGGCTCTGTTGCTACAGACAGTGAATTAAAGAACAATGTGAAAAACTCTGAAGCTGTACCTCCAAATGCTTTGTGTTGAAGGAGGTGGAACTCAACCTTGTTTAACTTACAATGGTTTCTTGGTTTAGCTGCTGACATATTTAAAATGTAACCTCTCTTTTCGATCAACTCCACATAAATAAACCTTTTCTCACACAGATGCTGAAAGTTCATAAAACAGCTACAGTGCTGTAACTCACCTTTAGAAGACCACAGTGGAGCTTCAATTGATTGTTGGTGAGGCTGAGAACATGGAAACTCATCCCTCGGCTCTGTAACAGTTTTTCATTTTTGCTCACTCATGTCCATGCTCCTATCCCTCTGTATTAGAAGGCAGTTATATGATCCTATTACCAATTCAAGGTGTGAGACGTTTAGTTCACAGAATCATTTATTTGCCACAAATTCTGAGAGAAGGGGAGCACCGTATAATGCTAACTCTCGCTGCCACCATTTTGGTCAAATAAATAATTAGAAGGTGGAATAATAGATTTGCATATCAATGAATGAGAAATCTGACTTCAAAACATTAAAAGGATTCAAGAATGAAAACGGATGTATTTGTTCTGTACAGTCAGTCCCTTTTTCTTCACAGTCGAGTTGATGCTTTTTATGCTCAAATGCACTTGCGCACCCAGAGGTCCACAAGTTATGTTTTTTGTATATCTGCTGTTGCTCCCTTTTTAGAGTACCTTGTAGCGAGGAGTTCGCTTAACTCTGAAATGCCAGCAGCCGTCAGTATTTTCTCTTTTTTTCTTCCATGTTAAGAGTGAGCTTACAGTGCTCGGCTGACTTGCATGGCGGTTTGAAAAAACCCAGAATATCTAAGCAGTGGGAAGAAGCGAAATCCAGTCCTTCATTCTCCACAACTGTGTTTGTTGGCTTTAAAATTAAACTAGAAGGCGGTAAAAACACTATGGTGTCTATTTCTAAATCATGCATTTTAATGTTTGCGTCTATCAGCAAGTAGACGGTCACATGGTGCGGCAGGATTAGAACAAAGTAGGACAAATACAAAATAAAACTTGCTTAAAAGGCTTTAGAGCCAGATGTTCCTCCTACTCTTGATGAGGGATTATGAACGAATCAAAGTTGTGGTTGCAGCTTGTTTCTTGGCTTCTACGGCTCTTCATTCTCTTTTCACTGGGGATATATATCAGATACATATCATCCCTTATGGATACGTGTATGTGTGTAGCTTAGAAGTAATTTGTACACCCATACAAGAAACATTTTCATATCACCTTTGCTTTGGTTTCTATGAGCGACACAACGCTTCACGAACAATGCAAAGAGGAGGAATTTGCCTTGAGTTTCATAAAGAGTATTTGCAGAGGAGTCTCTTTTCATCCTCCATCGACACAGTGAGACAATGGATGGATTAAAGCAATCTCTCTTCTCTGTAGGCAAAGCCTCCATTAGCTGTGACAGGGCAGTATCATGGCAATGGGATTAGTCCACCTCCCTAACGGGTTTATTGCTCTCTGAAATAAAAGAACAATAGGAGCCAGGCAGCGGGTCCTGTCGGTAATCTGTACCTCCGCTGTCCTCTAACCTCCCTGTCCACCCTCCTACCTGTCAGCCGTGAAAACACACAGCTCTGGAGCCGCTCATCTGTCCGGCCCACGCCTGCTGCCCTGTCTACGACTCACACTCACTGTCACCTCGTGTTTAGTACAAAAGCATTTTTTCCCCCTTGTCCTGTCCGTCACACTCATCCATCATGTGTCTCTTGCTTGGTACGTAAATGTTTTCTGAACTTTTAAGTAATTTGCTTATTGCTGCTTGATTTTAGTCCATATTAACTGAAATGCAATAATATACAGTACATTAATAAGTGGATGCAATACAAATCACAACTGACATACATATTTTTTTATTGTGATTAATCTATCTTTATCCTTTGTTCATTTTTCCAAAAACAACTAGCAGATGGCCTTTCTGCAGTCCTACAGCTCCTCTCTGCTGAACCCTACATTATACGGATCATTATAGATAGGCCTATAGATGAAGCGGTGAATATTCTTGTGCAGATTAAATCTCCTAATCTGTATATCCCTGAAATATTAAAGTTATGAAAATGGATAGGCACTCTTCTAATAGCGCCTGGAGAAATAATGATGAAATCGCTGGGAGTCATTTAGTCCTGCTTTGCCTTTATTAAAGCTCAGGGGACGTGCTGTGTGGAGTGAGGATTTGCCTCTGAAGGGTCAACCCTCAGCTGCCCTGCAGTATCCGACTGAGCCCAGCGTGGACCGAGGGAAGCGAGAACGCAGGGCCTAGTTTAGGAGATTATTCGGAAGACCTATTCGTATTATGTCCGATAAAGTTAAGTTAGGGACAGTAGCCCCTCAGGAGCTGGAGGGAGGGTTCATCTTTGTGTTTCTGTGATGATCATCATCACACAAACATCCGTGAGGAACTGTTTGCCGTGGCAGGCTTTTAAGATGAAGCAAGGAAGGATCACATTAACTTGAACACAGCTTCAAAGAATATTTTGAAGCACAGTGTTTGGGGGGGCGTGTGATGTTAGGAATATATTCTGGTCTCTGGCATGTGTTTCAAACCCTCAAAAGTCCCACTTTCTCATGTCGGTTCCCGCAGACTCTGGGTTTCAAATTCTAAAGATGTGTGCCAGCATCTGTGTTCCTGTCTGTGAGTGTGCAGTTCAGGGATTAGCTCCCTACCCATAACTTTTTCACTTCAGTCACCATGGCAGTGAAACAAAGGTCTCTGTGCACACATTTAACCAGACCTTACAGACGGAGGTCTAAATATAATGCAGTGCTTTCAATTAGCCCCTCAGCTCTGCACAGCATTTGAAACAGGCAGCCAAGTGAACAGGGTCATGGTTATTTGGTGAAAAGACATAGGAGAGTCAGTGACTTTACTGGTTTTAGTGCACCCATGCTTTAGTTATAACTCTGCAAATGCTCCACCGTCCATGTTTGTGAGGGTCTTTTGGGTGTTTTACTTCTCCCTGCAGATGTCCATGATAGTATGGCTGAAAGCTGCCTGTTGAGATAAAGTGTCTCTTCTGTAGTCACCTGCATAGCGCTGTACTTGTACCAGTGTTTGACTATGAATAATAATTAACACATCACTGCAGTGTGATAAGACATTTAATATAAGAGGTTAGAAGTTCACAGCATAGTTTTTCTTTTGTGAAGACTTCTCACTGTCCTTATCCTAAATGTCATGGCATTAAAAGTACCACTTGGTGAAGAGAGTAAACTTTCACTAATTTCCATAAAGTTCAGTTTAAGAAGGCAGGTACGTGTAATTGATTCATTCATGCCACGTATCAAGTTGAAGAAAAGGGCATATAGTGTAGCTACGGGTTGACTTATGTCCACTAAATACCTGACAGAAAACTGTCAGACGCTTCACTTAGTTTTGAGAAGTCATAGAAGTTTATTCCTAACAATTAAGGTCGTCAAACAATAGAGGGTGGAATGATTTTCTCTCTTTGAACAGCTGTGAGTCCTTTTTAAATTAGATTTCCTTCAAACCCAGTGCATCTGAATATTGATGCTATGTTAAAAGCCAAGGCTGCCATGTTGACACAGACCTGTCGGGCGTACTGATGGATAATTCATGTGGCATGGATTTAATTATGTGCCTAGAATGATCTAAGTGCTTGGTTTAGGTGATTTAGATCATCCTCCTGACTAAAGACTGAGATTACACCGATGTATTGTTCACTAGTTCCAGTTGATAAGCCTGTTTTTGTTCTGACATGGCTGACACGGCATGCGTGTATATATAAAATATGTACATGGTTATTGTGTACATAATTTAATGCTAGAAATGTGCCGCGGTCTCAAGTTCCACTGGATTTTGTTGGCTCTTGGGCTTAATCTCTGGATTTTATTAATGTATGTGAAGAAAATGTAAGTGTTTTTTTTAAACAGTTGGTTTATTTAAGATATCTTTTTTTTCAAAACCTCCCTCTCCATGCCAAACGCCCTCAACATGTCTTCTGACTCCTAACTTCATGCACATCCCAACAGCATCACAATAGCCAGATTTATGTATTAGTGTCCACTTCAGTGACACAAGAGAAAATATTTTGGGGGAAAATTATATTAGATGCGTTCAACAAACATACAGTATGTCAAGTTTGACTAATATTAACTTCTCCAAACCAAATGTAGACCCACTATCATTACTTTAAACTGTGAGATTGTAGCACCCTAGTTACCTTGTCTTTTGTAGATAATGCCATGTTTAGGTAGTGAACTATCTTTGCAGTGTGTGAAGGTTACACACTTTTTACCACCCCACAAACTGCTGACTTTGACAGGCTGACATGCCTGATTACTGCTGGTGAGCTATGATTGGTTAATTGCTTTCTGGGGTGGGGTTTTAGTGATCGATGAATAGAAGATCAATGGGTTGTAGATTGACAGAAGAGCAGATATATTTCACCTTTGACTATGTGAAGGGTTGCTAAAATATTCATGAAGGTGTAAAAGGAGATTGCATTGATTGATTATGCAGGAATAATACTCTTTGGTTAGGAAAAATGCTGTAGGCTGTAGATACAGGATGTGGCCCAACGTGAAGAGTGTGTGTGTTTGAAATATGTGAGCCTGTCAGCATTCGAGTATGAGTCTCCATTGTACTGGAGGTCTCATGAGAAGGATCCAGTTCACAGTTCACTCTGAGGCTTTCATCTGTCAGTCACCGCCGAAGATTAGAAGATATCAAAGGTTGCCGTGTCAAAGTCTTCTCATCCTGTCGTTATCCACGGGGGTGGCGAGAGAGCAAAGTTGAAGGGTGACGTGATGATAGATTTACAGTTCAGGGCTGAGTGTTTCAGATTTGTAAGATAGTGTTTGGAATCAGAGACACAATCCCTTCATTAATGCAGAGGCCATTTTTTTCTCCCTCACACATGGGCTAAATTATGAATGCGCTGTTATTTGTTTACTCCATGTTGGACTGAGAGATGTGCATTATTCATCTGCTCTGACAGGGGAGACAGCAGAGTAGGACACAGAAAACATTAAACCAGCGCAGCCTAACAAGGACGTTGACAGGGATTTGAGCAGTCATGCAAATGCCAACACAATAATTGACTTTCTCTCAATAAGCTTTTTTTCACCCTTTGCAAGAATATGGTTCACTCAGGAGAACAAGTAGAAAAGATTTCCATGCCGAAAGGGTGTTTCTTTTGAGGATAGTGGTCCTGTGTCTGTGCTGCAGCTCACCGATCTGTGGGTTTGATTTACAGTCTGTGTTTTCAGTACATCAGAGGACCAGGGTTTCAGAAGCTAATTAGATTTCTTTGTGTTTTCTTCTCAGTCCTGAGAGATGATTTCCGGCAGGCCCCGAGCGATGTGGTGGTGGCTGCTGGAGAGCCTGCAGTGTTGGAGTGTGTGCCTCCACGTGGTCACCCCGAGCCCACTGTGGCTTGGAAACGCAACAACGTCCGAGTCAGCTCCAAGGATGACCGCATCTCGGTGAGTTTAACACATACAATGAGGAAAGGAAAAGCTCCCATTTCAAAATACACAGTGTTAACTCCCCATGTTGCTCACCCAAGCATCAGTCACATTTCAATACAAACATTGCACACATTTTAACCATATTTCCAGAATACCTGAAACAGAGTCTCACTAGAGAAAATGTGTACAAATCCACAGCTGAAAATTAATGATGAACTGATTAACAGTGCTGTAAAGTAACTAAGAACCTTTACTCAAGCACTGTACTTAAGTACAATTTTGAGATACATGTACTTTACTTGAGTATTTAAATTGTTTCTTCTACTCCACTACAATTCAGTGGTAGATCTTGTGATTTTACTCCACTACATTTATTTCACATCTTTAGATGTATATAATCAAATAAGATTGTAACTACACCTGGATTAAATTCACAAGCTACCCTTCAGTAACTAGCTGCTACTTTACCAGCTTTGATAACACTTTAATGCATCAATAATTATAATACATTTAATATTCTGAAATAGACCGATCTGCATAATGAGTACTTTTACTTTTGGTACTTTAAGTATATTTTGATGCTAATACTTTTGTACCTTTACTAGAGTAATTTGAGGAGTGTGGCGCAGTGGAATAGTGCGCTGGTGTTCGGATCAGGGGGCCACAGGTTCAAAACCCACTGCAGTCAGCATGTCGTTGTGTCCCTGGGCAAGACACTTCACCCCAAATTGCTCCTGTGGGGATTGTCCACAGTATTGAGTATGTAAGTTGCTTTGGATAATAGCGTCCAACAAGTAACATGTAATGTAATGTAAAAGTATTCCTGCTCTCTGGTAGGCTACTTCTACTTTTACTTAAGTACAAGATATGAGTACTTCTCCCACCCCTGCCGATTTACTTTTTAATTCTGTTAAAGTAAACTTCTTCACATGCAGTGTTAGATTTACCTTTCAACGTGTCTAGGAGCTAATGGCCTTGACATAGATACAGTAGACCAGATTATTTGGTTCTTATGTAATAGGAAACCTATCACTATCCTTATCTTTAGGGGGGGTCAGGTGTGTACCTGGCCATTCATAGATAGGATGCATAAAGATGCGGCAAGTGAAAGGCATTGAGCTTCTTTGCTCAGCGCTTCTTTACAAACCCACCATCATTCCGCATTCATGGAGAAAGGCAGAGATACTAATTTACACTGACTTGAATACTTTCAATAGAACATTATACAATGCAGACACCTTGGTTTTCTATTCACTGGAAAGTATCTCGGGTTTTGTTGTCACTTTTGTTCTCTCTCCTCATGTGTGAAATCAACAGCTGGACACCATCCCCGGGGGATTTGAAAGGCGTTTATAATTTCTTGGTGAAGCTGATGAAGGGACAGTGCTTGCATTAGTAAAATAATGGTGTTTTATTCGGGCTCTTTACTTAAGTAAAAGTCACAATACTGCACCACAATATACAGTAGAATGCCTTAATTAAAAGCAAAAATCTAGCATTGATGCTCGACATTTATGTATGATAATCTATGTAAATTCTCATATTTATGTATGTCTTACATCAACGTGTTGTTAAAGAATCAAAAGTAAAAGACAAATGGCCTGGTGGTGAGTGTGACAGTATTAAATAATATAAGCAAAAGGTTATTATTGTTATTGATTTTCTTCAAGTGATGAGTGTAAATACTTTGTTTCATCAGATACTATACAGAAGTATACCAGAATCACTTGTATAGTAGGCTGCTTAAAATATAAAGGATGAATTATTGTTTTTTCCATTGAAGGCTGTTTAATGGATTTCTTTACCCAGGACACTTTCCAGACCAATCTCTGAAACTGTCACTGTGCTCTTTTCCAGATGCGTGGGGGCAAACTGATGATCTCTCACACCAGGAAGAGCGATGCTGGCATGTACGTCTGCGTGGGCACCAACATGGTGGGAGAGAGGGACAGCGATCCTGCGGAGCTGGTGGTGTATGGTGAGCAATTGTTTGTGTAGCAGCATAACGTCCTTTAACCTGTGTGCATCATTGGCTTTAAAAAGTTGCTCCAATGTTTATAAATGTCTACGTCAAAAACTGCCATGAAAAAGGTTCTCCCACTTTTAGAGTTCAATCACCATATTCAGTCCTGATCACAAGAAAAAAAGATTCATTTATTATCTAAATGTTAACCCTTTTAATGACAGTTTGTTCACATAATTCCACTTTTTAAAATGTCCATGATAATCAAAAAGTTCATTTTTTAGTGCAGGAAATCAGGAAAATAGCAAACATTTGCCCCATACTGCAATCATAAGCAAAATGACTCAATCTGGCGGAACATAGTGAAAGAAATTAAAAGGGCTCTAGATTTGAAGCCAGATCAAATAGAAAGTATGATTTGAAAGCTTTAATGGCTCTGGAATCGAAAGTGTTTTTTTTAATGGGTTTCAAAGTGTCAAACAGTTCATACCGTTTATAATAGGAACTGAGGTTGGAATACTAACATTTGAATGAAAACAAGCTCAGTAGCTTGCCAAAATGGTGAAAATGAAAACACAGAAATGTTCCCTAGTGAGGCTCAGTGTGTAAGAAATAGACACATTTTGTACACTTCATGTCTCCTGCAGAGCGTCCTGTGTTGGTCCGGAGGCCGGTGAACCAGGTGGTCATGGAGGAAGAGACGGTCGACTTCCTGTGTGAGGTGCATGGGGATCCCCCCCCCACTGTCCGATGGCGGCGAGAGGAAGGAGAGCTTCCCCGCGGGAGGTGAGAGTGACTGACATGAGTACGGACCAATGGAGAGTCAGACTGCTGAGATGTACAGCTTCTTTT
Organism: Notothenia coriiceps; assembly: GCF_000735185.1. Taxonomy (NCBI): domain Eukaryota; kingdom Metazoa; phylum Chordata; class Actinopteri; order Perciformes; family Nototheniidae; genus Notothenia; species Notothenia coriiceps. The sequence goes on from NW_011341186.1 coordinate 39,244, forward strand.
GAGGCTGAATAAGAAATACAGTTCATCAGAGGCGCGTCGGGCACTGGATTACTAACTCATGTGACCCAGAAATCCTAATAACTCTTCATTCATTGACATCTTCCCATAAGCCTGCTAATATAAATTCATAAATGGAAGAGACCAAAGAGGATTCATTAGTTGAGGGAATCATCCTGTGACCAGTTACACCCTTTTTTCCATTTAAACTCAAATTAATGTTTATTTAGCTAAGCCTATTAAATAATTACATTTTATACTCATATAATGAAACTTCAATAATACATACATTACATACAACAAATAACCTATAAAGTTCAACCAACACTATGTTGAGCGGAGGTTACAGGTTTTCTATATTTTATTTCATTTATGAATACAAATTATGTTTATATATGTCCTCCCTGCAGCGCTGCTCTGCAACAGCTGTTGAGTGGATTGTCCCATTATGGTGCTGACATTGATGTGGGAGTTAATGCCATAAAGAATAATGAAATGATAATTAAACGTCAAGAAGGTTAAAATGCTGAGATAACTGCCTCATGTGCAGACATTAGGGTTAATTGGTCTACTTTGAAAATAGGTAATTGTGATGCTAACATATTCATTGAATGGTTGTTTCTCATGCTTCGAAAAAGCTGTATTATAATCAGTCTCACACTTATTTTGTTATCTTGTATTTTTTTTTTTTGCTTCTATATTTTATTAAATTAAGTAATTCATATTGTTTTGTTCTACATACCCCTTTCAATGACTACCACAACTGAATAAGCTTTCTTTACTGTGGATGTATTTGGTGTTTTGAATAACTCTGCTTTGTACTGTTAAGAAATGATATGCTGTTTTTCCTAGAATCTATTGAAAATCCGTCAATGGGTTAAACTAATCTTACTTGTTTCTAATTGATTTTCAACTGTTCCAAGAATTTCCCAGGAACCTGTGACAATATCTGAGGCAGATAAGGCGTATTGTTCCAGTTCCTTTCAAGATAATACAACTTGATTTTGAAAAAAAACCCTAGCAAGATGTTGATTGACACGAAATAAATGACACTATCTCATGCTGGCATATATTTTCTTCGCTTTTTTTGAAGATTAGCATGGTGATTTTCTTTGTGCAATGCTTCTCTGTTAGATCTTTCATTATCTCTCATTTTCTCATTCCCAGGTTTGAAATCCGCAACGGCAACGGTCTCCGTTTGTTCCGCGTGAAAGAGGAGGATGAAGGGACGTATACCTGCACATCTGAGAACAGTGTGGGGAAGACGGAGGCCTCGGCCATGTTGCAGGTCCACGGTAAGCAACACATCATGCATATTGTATATGCGCGCACATACTTATGCATGCATGGTAAAAAAGCTCATGTTCAGGCTTACAGGCACACAGCAAAAGCATCATAAAAAAACAGGTTACCATTTCCTGTTCAATGCCCTCTGTTTTTATATCACTGTATCTTTGAGTCCCTGTCCAGCGGTGATGCCATGAGCTTATGCTAAACCGTATGGATTACGCCATTTGACAGATGTTTGGTAGATGTGTGCTTTAACTCACTGCCAGAGAGCAGTCCCTGTATTAATAAGACATGACTCCCTCTCGCTCTCCCTTCCTGTCTCTTTATCGCCGTCCTCTCGCTTCCTCGCTCTCTACGTGTCCCTTTGCTTTTTCTCTGTGTGTCCTGGTTTCTCAATAGTCTCAGTCGACTTCATCCACTAATGCTTTTATCAGTCAAAATGAAATCCAAACCGGGCAGTTTTCCATTCCCTCTTTTATTTTTGTTTACTCTTTCTATGCTACCACCAGTTTTGTTTTGTCGCTCAGTGTTTCATCCATCTCATTATTTTTCCATCTCTCTCCATCACATTTCAAACCCTATCATCATTCCAGTCGGCCCACTCTGTAAGTTCACTTTCCATTTAATTATTCTCTAACGAAAGGCATTTGTTTTATGCTAATTTGTGTTTTTCACAAAGTGCTCTCCTCTGTATGATGTTTTTAATGGTTTTTAAATCAAGAATCAATGTGTAATGGTGTAAATAAGTTCCTCCATTAGGCATTGAATTGTGAACAACATGCCTGTTGCTTCAGTCAGGCATTACAGTAAGACAGTGACTTCATGTACAACAGATTAAGGACTGAGACAAACATCTGCTGTGTGGAGAGGAGTGTCAGAGAAAGTGAGACGCTGTATAAATCCTCTCTCAATTGCAGCTTCAGAAGTTCAAAATACAACTGAAAGGTTTTTAATTACAATTGAGTTTTTTTTTCAGACCAAAATATAACTATTGTTGCTTTATTACTATTAATCATTCTGGGTGGATCCATACTCGTAATTTCACAATCTCAATGATAAGACAGAGTTATTATTAAATGGGACCTCCAGCTCTTCCGTAACATCAGGGGACTCATAAGAGAATACAAATATGATAAGAAATAATGATCAAAATTAATTGCATCAAAGGAAGAGATATCCTAATTTGTAGTCTCTTATGTAACTCTGTAGGATTTCTTTTTGTAACATCCTTGTCTGTGTCTCAAATGTCTGATACACATTTGTAGACGCAAGCTTGACCCAAAACAACCTGATGAAATCTCTTTGACGACATCAGTTTTTTTTTTTCTCCGACTTGACAGAAGCTGCTCCAGAGCTGCAAAAGAAATGTATATTCTTCATAGCTATACTAACTATGATATATAGAATTTGTAATGTGTCCCTTTTTAAGTAGTATTACTATTATTAGTATTATTGCTTTTATCAGTATTCGTAATTATCTTAGCATCTCTTGTGCTGATTTTGCATTATGTTATGTACTCCTCAAGAAAAAACTAATAAGCATGAGGTTCATGACTCAAGTTTGAGGAAAGGTTTCTTCAATGACATGCCAAGTCTCAGGGTAAATCCACGCTATCCTACTGTACAAAACAAAAGGGGTGAACAAAAATACGTCTGTAACTGTTGTGTTAAAGAGAACACGCTGTAACAAAAAAAAGTATTTCTTGTCTAATGGAAAAACTTGATACTCTGCACTTATATTGAAAAAAACATGTGCCTACAATATAATGATGTAGGCATCGACAAAAAAAGAAGTCGGAAAAAACGAGGCAAAGATCCAATATTGTGCATTCCCCCATGTTACCATAAGTGTATGAAACTAACACGTCAGATTTGTTTAAAGACGTTGGAGCATCTCAAGAATAAAATCAGCAAAATGTAATCAAACACGTTGATGAAAGTGTGAAAAGATTTCTGTGTTTGTGAACATGCTCTCTGTGAGAACATTATGAGACAGCATAGATGAGTCAGATACCCTGGGTATCGTGCCAAATATGTGTTTGCATGCTCTCTTACGCGTGTGTGCCTTGGCATATGCGCTGTGCAGAGATGTGTAGAAAGGATGAATCCAGACTGGAGAAGCTTCTCATCTGACAGGAAGCGTGAGCCAATTATTCAGCCGGGAGGTAGAAGGCAGTGGTCAGTGTAAATCCACCGAGGATCTGATGATTTGGCAAACCCAATGATCCGACCCAAACTATTATATGGCAGCTCTGCCCAGACCTTTCCACAGATAACTGAGCAAATGTCATCTGAACACCTCTGCCGAGCGCTGCGATGATTTGTTATTTTCAGAGGACACCAAGGTGATGTCTCTCATTAAAGATGAGAGGGCGATGACAGTGCAGTGATAGATCAAAACGCTCAGAAGGTTAAAGAGGCAACTCTCTGCTTGTTTAGAGCGATAGAGTGCCTTATCGATATAGCTTTCCTCCACTGCAATTATTTCACAGCTATTGTCAGCTATAGTATAATTGTTATATTATTATTTTACATAAAAACATAAATCAAAGAGTTTTAAAATCCAGTGCTTGTTTATAGATTTTACCAGTAATTCCCAACGGTTGGTCATGAGTCATAATCCCCTACATACAAGCAGCGTTTGATTCTTGATCATTGTCACATGATTTTAAAAGACTTTGCATTTCCAAAAGAAGCAAAACAGTTACATAATTCACCAAGATTAGTGACATATCCAGAAATGATTGCTGGTTGTTGATTTATTTATGTCTTTAATCATCTCACAATCAATCAGATTTATCTTGTGACCCTTAGAGCTACCTGACCAATAGGTTGGGAACCACTACTGCATACTGTATACATTTGTCAAATCCACCTTATCCAGCTACTACGGTAAAATGCTATTGGCTCACTCATCATTATTCAGTATTATGAATGTGAAATGAATACTTCTTCCACCAGTTGTTAACATCAAGTGTAGATTCCCAAATGGAAATAGAGACCAGGGCAGCAGTTTGAGAAGTTCATGCTGAAATAAGATGTTTGGTGGTCACACCTCTCTCTCTCCTCCAGTACCACCTCAGATTGCGTCAAAGCCAAGAGACCAGATTGCCAGCCAGGGCCGGAGCGTCACCTTCGAATGCGGCACAACAGGAAACCCTCCACCTGCAATCTTCTGGCAGAAAGAGGGCAGCCAGGTAAAAGAAGGGAACAGAGGATCCTTCGAATATTGCAGATATTCACACTCAATACATTCATTTCCTGTTGACAAATCAATGAAGGACTACACACACCAACCAGCGTTAGGTTGTTACAGTCGTTTGGGGATTTTTGTAAAACTGACTCATACTGAATTCACACCTTCTTTGTTTAAAAAGCGAGAAAGACTCACGGATTTAATCATAGTTTTTCTGACACTTTTTTTAGGTTGTTCACACTTTTTTCTAAGAGAAACAGGCGATATACAAACAGGAGATTGCTTCACATTTGCATTTGGCTCAGAGATATGACTAGAGACAAAGTGTTGGAAGGCATTGTGCTATCGCGTTGGCGAGAAATTGTTTCTCTTGCTAGTAACCAAAGTTTGAGAGAGTAATGAGGAGGAGTTGATGAAGTGGAAATGAAAGAGGAATAGGTGGCAGGAAGTACACCAGGTGCGTTTAGCGAAGCGCTTCTTGAGGGCAAACACTGTCCTCCTTCTAGATTGTACCCAACTATAAATACCCTGTTGCCCAACAGCAGCTGAGATCAGAGACTTTGTGAAGCAGCTTCAGGTGTTTTCAGAAGCTTGTCAGAGAGCAAACTGGAAGTTCAGTTTCAGATTTTAAGTATACCCAGTACCACCCGTCTGCAGGAAGGCCGAGGAATGGTTTTGCTGATTGTAGATCTTTTTGCTGCATTTGGGGGGGATTATCTTTAGCCCTATAACCTTAGTCCCTCCACCAAAGTCTAAGCCTCTTAGAGGAATGAAATGGATGGCTGACTGGATTGAAGTGCATCCCTCCCCCTTGTTCTCATACGTCTCACTTACAGAAAACACTGAATGGGACAGCGTTGAATTCTCTGTTAGTGGGCATCATCCCCAAAACACCAAAAGAACCATCTCTTACCGTTTTAACCCATGCTAGCTTGGATGTTGGTCAGTCACCCCAGCATTTTGGTGCAGACTGAAATATCCGTCGAACTATTGGATCAATTTGCACTAGTTTAAGAAATATGGGTCCTAATGACTTTGGGGATCTCCTGAGTTTTTTTCTAGCACCACCAAGGGTAACTTTCCCGCTTTGGAGGGAAGTGCCTCTGCTTGATAGATTGAAGACATTTTGTTCATTTTTCATTAAGGGCCAACATCAGGTCACATTTGTATTTGTCACATGTTTTAAAGATGTGAACTTGGGCTCTGAAACATTATGATTAAAAAAATATTTTTTACATTTTAGGGAAATTAATAAAGGAAAGGAAATCTTGACAGTGAAAGTTACAGACCAATTACAGAGAAAATGATATGCAGATTAATGTTGATGGGGATAATTGTTAGTTTCAATACTAAAACAATTAGCCCAGTCCAACAAAAAAATGATGTTCCAATAGTAGTTTTGATACTACTAATTCATCAACAATGCCAAAAAGATGTTCCTCTGATCTTATCAAATATGTTTTTGATGTTTAATAGGAAAGAATGCAGATCACTTTACGCCATGGGGAATTATGATTGGAGGAATTCACAATGTCATGCCATTTTATACATTAGATCATTAATACATAAATCGAAGAACAGACACAACATAGCCTTAATTATATGTTCTGTTCTGTTGTGTCTTTATGTGTTTAGATGTTGCTGTTCCCCGGCCAGCCCCCATCACAGTCTGGCCGTTACTCTGTCTCCATGAGCGGAGAGCTGACCATCGCTGACGTGCACCCCGAGGACTCTGGTTTCTACATCTGCCAGGCCATCAGTGTAGCAGGAAGTGTGTTGACCAAGGCACTGCTGGAGGTGGAGGGAGGTGAGAATTCAGTACACACACTCACTCACGTTTGAACCTGGTGGAGGATTATTCTTCATCAGCTAACGAGGTTAAAACAAATTCATTACTACTGCTGGGAGATGCATAACAATAAGACTCATAAAGAGCAAGAAAGGAAACACTTACCCCATGCTGAATGAGCAATGAATCTGAGGCTTAATGTTCTTCTTTCAACTGTTTGCAAGCACCTGATTTTATTTTTGTTGTGTCTTATGAGGCCTATTTTGTTCTGCCTACTAAGCATCTAAATAATTGTCCCCTTTGCACTGTTAGCGGCGGGCAACTTTATCATATTTTTTCTATCTGCATTTTGTTTGCTTTCCAAATTTGTTTCACCACTTTTCTCCACTGTATATCTGATCGGAGGACAAACATAATATTCCGCGTCCTCTCCCCTCAAACTGGTAGGTCCTTCAGGTCGTGTCCCACCTATCATTCGCCAAGGACCAGCCAATCAGACGGTATCTCGCGGTGCAACGGCGCAGCTGCATTGCCGTGTAATCGGAGGGTCCTCAGTCAAGATTGCATGGGAGAAGGATGGAGAGAGACTTCTGGGAAATAAACCCCGACTGACCTTGATGGATAATGGCACTTTGCAAATCACAGACATAAAGGTGTGTGTGTGCGTGTGTGTGGGAGTGTGTGTGAATGTTTGTGTTCAGTGAGTGTCATTTTTTGGAAAGGGCGTGAAAAGGATGAGTTTCGCTGTCAAACTGAAGGAAAAACTGACTGTGTGACTGATGTAAATTACAAAAAAGCAGCTCAGGGTACTGTAAACCTTCCTGTCTGACCTTCTTTCACTTTCTCTGCATCCCATGTGGCAACATGTTTTCTTTTCCTATTCCATTATAAATTCCATTTTAGTTTGTGAAATTAAGGTGAGACTGAGTTTCAAAGAACAATCTCTCCAAGGCAGAGCATATCTCTCCAGCGCAATTATGTGCTCATGCGGTGTGTAATTGTAATGTTAATGAAGGTGCTTGTTTGTAAATGCTAATGTGCTCTGCTTTGATGGAGGAGCAATTGGCTTCCCCTTTATGCTATAACCCCACCTGGAGGTCAGCCGGTGCACGCCGGACGGAGCAAAAGCAGCATCGTTTGCGTTAATTTAATGGCGATAGACGATTAATCATCTGACCGGGTTTTAATTAAATCTCCTGCCCCAAATATGCTTCCTCACTTCCTCTCTCGTCCGCTTTACTCCGGGTGTGGTGCTCAGCAACTTGAAGCATTAAGGTTTGGTCCAATGCACCAGTGAGGCGGGGGAAATCTGCCATGCCAATTTGCTCAATGGAACAGAAGAGATGCATTAGTGTGGCATCAAGGGGATGACAAGGGGAAAAACAGCAGAGTGGAAATGGAGTTGACGAGTGAGGGACTAAAAAGATTTTACCTGATGGTGCCCCCACCAGCCATCAATATTTTAGGAGCAGTTGAAGTCATCTAAAGAAGTTCATCTGCGCACACGCTGTGCAGTCTGTCAGCCAGAGGTCAACACTGCGGCGGATGATCTCATATGCTCTCATGATGGTTCCAGCACACTGGCTCTCAGCCAGGACAGAGCTGTGTCAGTGAAGCATGAAGGCACATACAGGTCATAATGTAAACTCTCATGGTTTGTAGCAACGGAGCTTTGAGAGCTGCTGAGGTGAAGAATAGGCTACTGAGTGAGTTTAGATATGCATGGATTATATGTGAATTTTAAGATGATGGCAAACCAGGCAGCGGTCAAAGAAGTGTTGGGGTCCTTTACCTAAAGCTGGTTTATCATCCGACTCTGCAGTTCTGCTCGGCTGTAGGGAGCTTTTTGGTTTCTGTCGGCTCATTGTTTAGGTTTTATGGCCCAAACATTTCCCGTTTTGTTCACTCTTGCTGCTCCCATCAGTATTGGGAAGCTGTTTTTAGTGTAAAAGCAGCAACTGCCTGGTGAACACACTGGAGCATTTAGAGTCACTTATTTCCCTGAGGAGTAAGAGACCAAAACCTGAGCTAAAAGAGCATGAATATTTGATTAGCATCATTACGAGGACACAAACCCAACTCTAATTGGATGCATGTGTTTTGTAACTGCTAGATGTGTCAATGCTAACAGGTTTGCCAACTATTTCAAGTGATAAATAAACAGGGTTGTTTACAGTACACCTTGTTTTTCCAAGTGCCAATTAACACACACTGCTGGCTTAAAGAAAACTCTTTAGTTCTCTTTAAGATCAAAAATAATGATTTACTGTGGATCTACATTGGGACTACTACTAAGTAAAAATAAGTAGTTGATACATCAAATGGTATTTCCAGTAAACACATTTAAAATAAATGTATTATGTCAACAGATTGCACATAACTGTGTTAGTTGAAAGAAATAATATTAAGTTTAAAAATATTAGGTTCAACGTATTACTATTGTTTCAACTAAGATAATACAGTTATGTGAAATTTGTTTACCTAATACATTTAATAATAACAATAGTAATACGTTGAACCTAATATTTTGAAACTTAATATTATTTCTTTCAACTAACACAGTTATGTGCAATCTGTTGACATAATACGTTTATTTTAAATGTAGTTTAAAGTCAACATTTTCAATGTTTTCATTGCAATATGTACGTATACTCTACTACTTCCATACAGCTTGAGAATATATTGATTTAGCTTTAGACATTCTGTTAGTCATGTAAATAGGTCCAAAACCTCCTACAAATATAAAAAAATGCTTGCAGCTTTGTTTTCTTCCCATTTTCGGGGTGTCTGTCTAAAATGTTAACTGCTCTTCAACAGGAAACAGACTCGGGGATGTACACATGCGCAGTATCCAGCGCCACAGGGGAGTCGAGCTGGAGTGGGATGCTGACTGTCAGAGGTACTCGCTCCACAACTCTCCACACGCTGTCTCTCTGTTACACTTCACACTCCGTCACTCCCACACTACACCTCGCTTAAGGAACTACACACTCTGCCTATAGTCTTCTTATGAACACAGTCTGCAGCCAGGCCAGGACAAAACTTCAGTTTCAGTGAAAACATGTATCAGAATGAACCTATTGGTTTGGTGAAACTGTGCTTTGTTCCTGTTTTTGAAACAGAGGAGGGAGTTTTCTCTTTATCCAGAGCTTCTGAGTTCATCCAGCTTCCGGGGCCTCCGCAGAAGCCTGTAGTGACGGACGTGACCAAAAACACTGTCACCCTCACCTGGCAGTCCAACCCTCACGAAGGCGGGGCCGCTGTCACCTCCTACATCATCGAGGCCTTCAGGTACACAAAAATATGTTTCCATTATTTAAGACCGGTTGAAGGAATACTTTGACACGTTGGGAAAAGCGTAGATGAGAACGAGGTTGTACATTTCGTTTTGACACTGGAGGGATCGCTACCGTGCAATGCTGCTTGATTTTTTTTATTTTGGTGCAGATACATTAAACAAACATTGTTTTTAAAGTTTCATACAGGTTTGTTTGTACAGTATGTATGGCTGACACCTAAATGTATAGATACCCGAGAGACAAGATTGATATTGCTGCCTGTTGAAGACTGGGAACAGGGTAAAATAGCTAGCCTGGTTTTCTACAGATACAAAAAAATTCTCCTATCAGTATCTCTTAAAAATAACTTATTAACAAATAATTTCATGTTTATATAATGTCCCAAAAGATGTGTTTTTTTACCATTGAGAGATATGTGCTCGTATCTGTAGCTATTTCAACTGTACACTTCTCACACTGTCTTCTCCGTTTCTGTTTCATTTTCTCTGACTATTCCAACATTATGAAGTCTTCTTTATTTAGAGTCATTAGGAGTTGGGAAAGATATCTCAGTCTCTGCCTGAGGGAGACACAGTGCTGTTAAGTGACGTTCTGAAGTGGAACCGTGACACTCACTGCATCAGTATTTAGCCGTGGCAATCCCGAGGAGAGCTATAGCAGTTCTAACAACCAACCAGAGGCTTTAGTGAGACGGACAGTGAGTGAAAGAAGAGACGATTACTGCAGTGGTCAGCTCGGCAGCTCTGTCCTGTCCTGGGGCAAAGGATGGGGGGGTGCTGGCCCTGTTGAAGAGCTTACTCATTACAGACGAGAGGGTACAGGCCGGGTGTACAGACACAAACACACACAAAAGTCCAGTTAGCGCTGTCTGTAAGGAAAGCTTAGTGTGGCATACTTGCACGCAGAGCTAATAATGAAGATCCACTCACTGTTGCATGCTCCAATACCAGCACATTGTTTAGAAGTGTTTCCTTTCAGGCAAAATATTTGGCTCTTCCTTTACAGTACAGTAAAATCTTTACGTTTCTGTATAATTTATAAATAAAGAAATCTTCGAGGAGTATTTAGGAAAAGCAGCGGCTCCAAACCCATTTACAGATGCAGTTTCTGATGACTCTAAAAGCTGGATGACCCTATTTAAATGTCAAAACTGTTTCTCTGGAGAACATTTGGTGAGAAGGGTGGCAGAGGAAACATTGAGGAGGAAAACGGCATGTCGTAATTACCTCGCCATTTTCCCCTCCATGGAGTTGAAGAACATTTTAAATTGCACTCTCGCTGTGTGATTGTGCCTGACTTTGCACAGAACCATGTCATCGTATCCTCCCAGGACTCATTCAGAATCTGTCCTTACGACCTGCTGCAATAAAAAGAAGGAATTCAACTTTGTAGAGTCTCATGGACCCAAGATTCAGCTGATAGAAGTATATTTATACAATAATGGCTGGAAAAAGGTTTCAGATGCTGACGTGGTTATATAAAGATATTGTTTGTAATGTTCTGTTCCCTTTCTTGCGTTCATTTGGTTAGCGGTCATACATTTTATCTGGAGAATTGTGTAAGCTTTACATGTTTAAGATGATTTTGGTGAAACTGGATCATATAGTATGAATGTCAACCTATTTCCTTTAAGTCACTGCGATTAGTCATCTGTCCGTTGACGATAATTAAAGCAGAATGATCTTTTACCAATTGAATTAGCTCTCATTTATGAGGTCAACATGGCTATTTCCAGCTTATGGTAGTGTCTTCTGTCATTTAACTGACTTTTACTGTCACCAAGTGCTCTGAGAAAGCGTGATTGGAATTTTATGACCAAACAATTAATCAGCTCATTGAAAAAGTCAAAGATGAACTGATTTTGAAAACAATCTTTAGCTACAACACTCATCCCAATTAATGTGTCATTACCTTCAGAAAACACATTTTGTTTACTCATAATCACAAGAGAGCAAAATATGTTTTCATAACTAAATAAAACAAATAAAGTAGATCTCATATTTGATATCATTAAATCAAATTAGATGTATTTTCCGGTGATTGCATGTTCCACTTTAATCGGTGGAATCAGTTTATCAGCAAAGGGCCTAGAGTTGTGATCATTATCTCGAGATAACACGATAAGGAATTTTCGCACTTGAGATACTGTAACAGGATTGGAAAAGTGTTAACAGAGTGGGTGGCACATTTTACTTTTTTATTCCGTATGTTCTAACATCCTCCAGATAAAGATCTTGACCTTCATCTTACACTCCCCAAAACACTTAAAAAGGTAATCATGGTGAAATTTGGTCTTTTTGTGACACAACATGGGTTTAGTGAAATTATCATGAGAAGGAGATTAAGAAACATTTTTGGCCATCTTTTTATAGTCTTGTCTCTTTTCCTGTAGCCAATCAGTGGGCAGCATGTGGCAAACGGTGGCGGACCACGTGAAGCAGGAGAGGCACACAGTCATCGGACTCTTCCCCAACACCGTTTATCTCTTTATCGTCCGAGCAGTCAACTCTTACGGCCTCAGTGACCCCAGCCCCATCTCAGAGCCTGTCAGGACGCAGGGTGAGTTACTTAAGCAAACAAATCCTCTTTTTCTGGGTATACTCTTGCATAATATGTGTCCTACTGTAGAATCTAGATTTCATTTTATATTTTCAAAATTCAATGTTCTGAAGCTGGGAGCAAGATAATGAGCTACATGATTAGGAAAAAAAATTGCGTTTCATGTGCAATCTCAAAACTAATTGCTTTCCCAGTGTGATGCTCTTTTGCCTTGAGCAATGTTGAATTCATCAAAAAGCTTTCCTTTTTTTGCTGAATAGTCTCTAGTTAGCTGTTTCATTGTGCCTGGGCTGGATGGATTTCTTTGTTGTTTCAGATGGGAGCCCTACAGAACAGGGTGTGGACCACAGACAGGTGCAGAGAGAGTTAGGGGAAGTGTCTGTTTACCTGCAGAAGCCTGCGGTTCTGTCTCCTTCGAGCGCCAGGATTTCTTGGACTGTGAGTTGAATACTTGGCAGGAGGGAAAAGTCTACTTTTCAAAGTCGGCTAGGACACGCTAATCTCCAAACATTAACTTCAAAAACTCCTCTGAACATTACGTGACAAAAACAGATTAACCAGAAGCACAAGCACAGCTGCGTTTCATAGAAATGTCAAACTCCGTTTCTGTTTTTTTATTTTTCTCACAAACATTTTGCAGGTTGCCTTCCAGTCTCGCTACGTTCAGGGTTATCGTATATTTTATCGAACGATCGGCAGCCCCTGGTTGGTTCAGGATGTGGAGGCCACGTCTGACCACAGCACCATCTTAGTAGATCTGTACAGCAGCACGGAGTATGAGGTCAAGATACGGCCGTACTTCAATGAGTTACAGGGACACGACAGCCTCATGATCTTGCTGCGAACGCCTGAGGAGGGTAAGAAATGATTATTCGTAATTTTGTCGAAAGCATATAATTGTACGTAAAGCTGAAGAACTATGGGTAAGTTGATATTAGTTGATAATATAATTGTCCTTATAGGAATAATACACAGTAGGTAACTCTTTTGGTTTATATTCAATAACTTTCCGATAAGTTCTTCCAAACGTTTCCCTTAAAATAACTATGTGATTTGAGTTGACAGTGTTGAATTGGTTTACTTTGAATATTTGCAAGTGTAATTAGGAGAGCCAGTGCGTAGCAGTTCAGCTGAACGTGTCAAATGTGACATATCGAGAATAACATTTTCCAAATTAAAGAAATAATGAATATTTAATTGGATTTAAACTGAGCCTTTCTTTCAAGGGTATTCCTATTTTCCAGAACAAACGCACCAGATTACATAGTTCTTTGAAGGAAACCTCTCGGTCATTATTATCTGGAAAATACGGACCTGTAAAATTGAGCACTACCGTAACACTGATATCAGTTAATTATAGTAGAAATGTCATTTTCCTTCTTATCTCTGTCTGCAGTTTTAAGTGCACCTCCACAGGCTGTATCAGTGGTTCAGCTTACTGACAGCTCCAGTATCAGTGTGTCCTGGGATCCTCCGCCTCATAATACTCAGAGCGGCATCATTCGAGAGTACAAGGTGAGACGGCAGCCTTCTCCCCGAGCTTTCCATCATTTTCCCCCTATTAGACAGGGTTTTTGGGGGATATTATGATTTTAATGTATGGTCAAAGGACAGAGGATGTCTCGAGCTGTACAGAATGCAAAGCACATTGAGGCAAATTTGTAATTTGTTGTATTGGACAGTTAAATTAACTTGACCTGTCCGTCTTATTCTCTGATTTGTATTTCTGCTTTATAAAGTGGAGATATAATGCTCATTTGCAGGTTCACACTTGTATTTCAAGGTTCAAGGTTCAAGGCTTTTATTAGTCATACGTACATTGCTACAGTGTACTGTAGTTATGACGATGAAAATCTTAGGTCACAGGCTCCACCAACAGTGCAACACAATAAAACAGAAACACAGAAAAAATATTGGGTTCATACTAAAACATGTTTACTTGCTTTAATGCTAAGAAATACATATTTTTGTCATACTGTCCGTCAAAATATACCAGTATTAATCTTCTGTCTGAACAGTTTGTCTATTGAGCCTGTTTCTTTAAGGCTCGCTCCTAAACAAATGTATGCCTGCTCTGATTGGCTTGCAGAGACATTGCAAAGCTAGATCTCAGGCATGGGTGGAGAGATAGTCAGGTGGATGGCGGTATATTAAAATTAGCCTTTATTTGACATCGCAAAAGAAAACAAATCTGAATAGCCTTTTTAATCCTATGTTTTCTGACTCCGGCAACCCACAAACTGACTGGGAGGTCTTATTTCCCAGTTTATGGGCAAGCACTCCAGATACCCAAATGTATAAATAAATAAACTGGAAAAGATTGTTCTTTAATCCATGCTGTTTCACTCATTATTCAATGGTGTCCAACTTTGTTGTTTGGATACTTTGATGGAAAACATTGATTTTAATTAACAATTAGTAATCACTCATGCATCTTATCTGCTGCCAGTACATGCATTGCTGGCACAGAATAAGACAATTTTGTCATCAGATTGAACACGGACTGTCCCTGTCATCTGTTTGCTGCGTGAGCTCTGATTATTTATCTCCTAGTTTGAGCACAACACTGATTACTAATCATCAGGCTGCTATATCAGGGGGAAAAATAGGAACACTCAGTTTTATTGTTTTGATTTATTCTGCCCATCTGCGTCTACATGTAGAAAGTTAGTGAGAAGACCTCACAAGTCTGATCATGAAGTGCCGGAGCCTTTTGTGGGCTCATCAGCCCAAGGCAAGGATCATGCTTGATCCCTTTTAAACATTCAATTAGCTGTGAACTGCACACAAGGTTTTTGTACAAGCCTCACTGTGGCTTTAATGCTAAATATTACATGTTGATTTGGCAGTATGCTGTTATAGGATTCCTTCAATACAAAAACGTAGTTGTGAGGCACTAAGGCAATTATTATACTTTTTACTCCACTGCATTTATACAACTAAAAGATAGTATTTGCAGATAAAGATTTTAGCTTTTAATCCAACGGTATTCTGTATGCTATTACTACAGTTATTTCAAAAATATTCTGAGAAGTTTTTATGAACTTCTGGTCTTATTTTGACTTCCTATTTATTATTAGTGGTACTGTTACTTAATAATTCAAAATAGTTTCTCCCACTGCAGGATTTTAAAAGACATAAATCCAACATGCCTTAAGTTCAATGGAAAAGCAACGCACCTAATACATAAAGTGAATGCCTAAAGGCACGAACATTTGCAACATCAGGCTTTCAGCTGTCATTGCATTGAAATGTCTGTCATCTCTGCTGAATCTTTGTCATCAATCCCCACCGTGCACTAGCAGATAAAGCTTCAGTGCCTGTCTTGCTATAATAACATCTCAGCACAGGGTTTGCAGATAAATGAGCATCTTTATCTGGTTTACATGATTCAAACATGAAGCCTCTTTGTGTGCCGTGGATCAGGTGTGGTGTCTGGGCAGCAGCATGGAGCAGGAGCACCAGATAAACCGGACAGTAGACGGAGAGGTGCTGTCCATCCTGCTGACCGGCCTGGTTCCTGACGTCCCCTACACCGTGGTGCTGGCTGCTGTTACCAGCCTGGGTGTGGGGGCCCACAGCCCACCTGTCAGCCTGCTTATTAGTGAGTCACTCAAACTGCTACACTACACTAAAGATAGAGAAAATATTGCAAGGTATATTCGCCGCAAATGAATGATCTGTATGTGGAATGTTGAATATGCTGTGTGAGTGACTTTACAACAGAGGCATGCTTCAGTTGTGGAAAATCTTGACTTTACTAATTGATTTATCCATATCAATTTTTACATTCAAAATGTCCATCTTCCTTTGTTATTTTGCTAATTAACAACCAAAAGAGCCTTCATCTCTCTAACTATAGGGACCCTATGAAAACAGGGATGACCCACATAAAGCCTCAAAACAGCCTGCCTGGCTCTGTTCAGATGTAACAAAATCCACAATCCAAAATCCAGCTCAACTCACTAATTACCATGTGGCATCCTGTTTGTTTAACCCATGTGATCACAAAACTCCATAAAAAAATCAGAGGTCTATGTGTGTCACACATAACTTGTTGTCAGGTACCAAAAACATCTCTTTTAGTTACATTTGGACACAGTTAGGCTAGCTATTTGCCCGTCTCAAGGCTTAAGGCATAGCTAAGCTTATATCTATCTCTTCACAAGAGGATAATCAGATTTCAAAACCAAGAATAGAAAGACATTAAGTTATGATGTATAATCAACTTAAAGGACTATTTGGCAATTTGGGAAATACGCTTATTTGCTCAATTAAGAAAATCTATGCCACTTTCAAATGTGTGTGCTAATACTGCAGCTTTCATACCATGAGATAAGGATGAACTCTAGATGTTCCACATTGGAAGTGTTAATAAATGTTTCCAAGATGGTAACTTTTGCTGCTAGCCTCATAAACAAACTGTTTAAATACTTTTGCTGTTTGGAATTCTTCATTAAAGTAAAATAAAACTGGATTGTTGACACTTTTTTTACCACCAAGATGCATAGATAACGAACAACACTCCAGGTTGTCTTAAACTTTACTGCTTTTGTTTCAGCTCTTCCTCTGGACAAGTCTTCTACGTCTGTGAAGAAAGATGGTAGCCTCAGCATATCGGAGCAGATCACCAGCGTAGTCCGGCAGCCGGCCTTCATCGCGGGGCTGGGTGTGGCTGCGTGGCTGGTGCTGACGGGCTTCAGCGGCTGGCTGTACTGCCGCCACCGCCGGAGGAAGCAGCTGGGACACTACACCACGTCCTTTGCATACACACCAGCAGGTAATTGGGAGAACTCTTTTAATTATCTTAAGGATGGTTTCAGAACTTCTTCAGTGGCACTCTTGTCACATGCTGTCACATCTTATATATTATAAATCTCTTGTCCATGAAGGATAAGGATAAGAAAATAAAAAAACGTAAACAGACTTTTAGTGACAAGTTCTTAATATACCGCTGGGGATATTTCCAGCGGTGATGAATGTTCTCAATTTCAGTTTGAACGCACTTGTGCTGCATATCCAGTTAATTAAAATGCATTTATCCCCACTAGGCAGTTTTATGGAAGAAATAAAGGAAAACACTGATGCAAAAGTAAATAGTAAGCACTGTGTGCTGTTTATTTGAGATTGTGTTTGCCTTTTGGCGCAGTAGCACATAAACACATCAGTTATTTTCTGACTATGATATACTTGTACATATTCATAAATAATCAATGAACTGCCAAAAGCATAAAGAGAAAGCGTATGCAATTTGATTTTCCCATAAATATTTTAAAATTAGTTTTATTTCCATACTTATCAATAAAGATTGTATTGTTTGGGTATAGTATATCTTGTTTATTCAGATACCAACGACTCTAGTGACTGTACAAGCAAGCTTCATTGATCTAATACGATTTGCATGTTTACATATTGCAGGCATAATGAAGCAGATGTGTTTACAGTATGTAGGTCAAAAGTATGTCTTTATAAAATATTGATTTAAAAACGTTTGTTTCTTTTTTTTCATTCTTTAGACAACAACATTATCTGATTTGGATTAAAAAAATAATTGAGAGCTTTTTTTTCCAGTTGGCTTTGCTCACAGTGAAGGATCTGGACTCAATGGAGGGTAAAATAAAAAACATTATTCAACACAGATGTTTATGTATTTGATGTACAAAGCATTGATATAATCTCACTTCTATGTCCAGGCCTGGCTTGTTAGGATCTAACATGGGCAACTACCCCTGGCTGGCTGACTCTTGGCCCAATCCCAACCTCACTCACAGCAAAGACTCTGTCAACTACTGCTCGGGAAAACTGGACTCAGACAGATATTATAACGGTAAGAGCTCTCTGAATTTGAGTGTATGGAGAAATATCTAATTTTACAGTACTGAGTGTATATTTGTCCTTGTTAAAAACAACCGTTGCTGTTTAGAAATCAGCATCATGAACTACCCAAACCATACAGCGAAACACAGCACGGGTTCCAACGACAGTCCCATCTACAGCACCATCAACCCCACCGCTGAGGACGACTTGCTGGCGTACTACGACACCTACTCCAGCGCGTCCTACAACAAGGGCCCGGACCCCTACTGCAGCAACCCCAACCTGTCAAACAATGGCCTTGTGGGTCTGGAGCTGGACCTGGACCTGGACCAGTGGACCATCCAGTCCGGCCAGTCTGGGTCTGAATATGCCAAGCTTCAGTATTCAAAGAAAGACACCGGTGAGGGTTTTTCTGTCCCTTTATACCAGGGGTGTCAAACTCAAGGCCCACAGTCCAAATCCGACCCGCGACTTCATTTTATTTGGCCCGCAAGAGCTTGCAAAGAAAATAATATGTTTATTATACGGCGCGTTTATTATATATGCCGCTTTACAGATGCATGTTCCCAATAAACTACATGTCCCATAATGCATCTCATTTTGCGACATGCGCACTGAAGAGACTTACAATTATTTGCAATTATTTTCCCTAGACTTCTGCTTTCAGACGTAGTTAATTATAAACGTGTTACCCTATCCGATAATAATCCAATGCAGAGGCAATAATGTAATATAATACATTATTTATATATATCATATATTTATATGTGTATATTTATACAGTCTTAAAGTTACAACCGGCCCTTTGAGTGCAACCTTAATGCTAATATGGCCCGCGATGAAATTGAGTTTGACACCCTTGCTTTATATAATTTAAAGTTAATAAAACTGTGAAGAAATATCTCACCTGATCTGACACAGCTGGAATGTGTAAATGCATTGCTTTCATTTTGCAATTTAACAAAGGAAAATCAACTTTTATTCATATTTTTACTTTTAAGCCAAGTTTGTTTCATCCGAGAATTACTGTGTATTGCGACATGAACCTTGAGTATTGTTTCCATGGTTACCAGTAGATAACCGCAGCGTGCACAACGATTTCAAACTACTGCTGACCCAAACTGTGTTGGATGCATGTTGATACACATTATTATGCCAAACATTAATATTGATGATGATGTAAGTTCAAATGCTTACTCAAAGAATGTGCAAGTCATTGTGCACTAATTGTAAAGAGGTAAACTTGATTTTCATAAATATACAGAACATGTATGACTTCATGTTTCTGTATGTAAGACTTCACACTAGACACCAAAAAAAGAAAGAAATCTAAATAATGAATGTGAAAATGGTGCCTGAGATTTGATTAAGGTGAAGCATACCTGTACATGTGTTTGAAACACAAGTCAATAATCAAATTAATGTAACATGCCATAAAAAACAGTCATCGAATATAAATATCCTTCAGGCAATTATAGGCAAAGCATGGACAAACAGTAGTTTAAAAGCTGCATCATCTTAAAGCATATTTATCTTTAATACAGCCACGCGCTTCAACCACAGGGTGGAGATATGAAATACACATCTTGCAAACAATATGACCTTTTGTGTTTTGTCTTTATAGATAAACTGGTAAAGCAGAGGTCGGCGGGGTCTTCGTCAAAGTCAGCTCCTCTCACCTGGGTGGATGTTTTGTCGCTGCCTCTTCCTGCCCACAAAGAGAGAGGTCTCGCCAAGACAGACAGAGAGGAGATGCCACACAGGTGAGACTTATTTAGACTCACTTAAGTTGTACGTCAAGGCCCTTTTATCCTCCTCCAAGAACACAATTGCTTTTGTACCATCTAATGTTACATTTATTTATAGAATCAAGGCTTCAGCTT
The DNA here is from genome assembly GCF_000735185.1 of Notothenia coriiceps. Classification (NCBI taxonomy): domain Eukaryota; kingdom Metazoa; phylum Chordata; class Actinopteri; order Perciformes; family Nototheniidae; genus Notothenia; species Notothenia coriiceps. The sequence goes on from NW_011341186.1 coordinate 59,074, forward strand.
CATGACAGAGAGAATTAAGGCAGATGGAAAAATATCAAACCTGCCCTGTAACTCTGCCAAGGCTGTCAAACTAAACTTCAGTGAAGTTTGGAGTCTGGGGAGTTTTCAAATTAACTACAGTAGTGTCTGCAGGCAGTGAGTAGATTGAGCTGCGGGGCTTCAGAGGGGAGCGGGTGGCTCCTCTAACTGCTTCTGACAGAATAGATTGCGGACATATAACGGGGTGGGATCGGAGGGCTGTTCTGACTGTGTTGTGTCTTTTTTAATGACATTAGCCACGATCTGACAGTTTGGATTAGTACTTTCCATTTTGAATGACACGTCCATCATTAAAATAGCCCTGACAGCACTAAAGTGACAGCACAAATCAGGGAGGGGGTTCTCTCTCACACTAAACACATTTTCCTTTACATATAAACGTGGAAAGAGATTATTTAACTAACTATCCTCTCACTCATATACTGTCTCGTCTTTTCCATAATCTGCTTTTTTTTGGCAATGTCACTGGTATGTCTTTATGGATGCCATTCTTGGTTTGTCTGTCCACTGCTTGGGTCCAGATTAAAATATTTAGTGGCTTGCCTTGTTATTTATGTACGGATATTCATGGCCCACAGAAGATGTTTACCTATGAGATGTGTGATCCCCTGGATTGTTCTCAAATGTCACCAGCAGGTTGATATTTGTGTACCAACAGCTTTTGAATTGATTGCAATTCATTTTGGTAAAGACATTTGTGTCTGAAAGCGGTCTTGTTATAATTTGTGATAATTTATGATCTTTTTAATTTCTCCTATATCTTGGTTTATTACCAAAAATCTGAAAACGGATTATATTATCAATCAGCTGTTCTTTTGTGTTTAGAGCTAGTTAATAAATGTCAACATTTGTGCCTCTACATTTCTGTTATAAACATTGGGTAAACCCAGGATAAAAAAGTATTGTTTGATTTTGGTGACATTTTAAATATGCAAATTAGGCTTCTAATGCTAACCCTTTGTTTATTTGGGAGAAATCTAGACAATAAAATAGACAAAGTGTAGAAAAACAAACGTTTAAATGTGTATCTTGGATGTTTTAGTTTACATTTCTAAGCAGACTAGCTTCAAACTAAGATGATGAACAGGGCCCACATGGCGTTGTGGCAGGTCTTATTTAATTCATTCATTACATGTAATTAAAATTCATGTTCAGTGTTATCCTTCTGAAACACTAACTGTCTGTCCTCTAGCTCTGAGGAGGAAGACGAGAACTGGTGTCCTCCGCTGCCTGCCAGAACCTACCTGATGGACGCTTCCAGGGAGGAGCTGTCCAGCCTGCCCTCCAAACCAGACGAGCCTTTCCTCTCAGAAACACTGATGTCTTCCCCGCAGCGAGACACACTCCAGCCCAGCGACATCGCACGGCTGCAGCACTTTGACCTCTTGGCCCGTCAGCACTCCGAGGTCTCCCAGTCCAACCCAAATCTGTTCACCAACACCAAGGCCCATGTTCCCGGGACAGTGTACCACACCAGCCAATGGGCGGAAGACTTCAAGGGGGAAAGCCTCGGAAAAGGTCAGTTCAAATTCAGTTCACATCTTTGAAAGTGACTTCCCAAGAGGCAGCAAACAACCACACAGTGTCGTGTATAATTTAGTTTATGATGTTACCCAGCAGTAAGTAGTGGTACGTGAAAAATCATGTCCTATTTATTTAAAGTGCAGCTCAGTGTTCTAAGTTTCCTGAGGATAACATCAGTGTGCTGTCTTGTCAGGACAATTTCCTGCTCCAGCTGCCGAGTTGAGCCCCCCAGCCCCAGAACACAGATCCAGGGGTAAGAAGAAAACATCCAAGGATGGACAACTCAGGCGAGAGCTAAATAGCCAAGCAGGTATGACACACTGCATGTAGCTCATCTGACTTCTGTTTTAGTTTGCATAAAAAGATACAATGATACTAATTATAAGACTCTTATGTAATCATTTTATTCCACACCAGCAGCTTAGCTCTATGGATGGCAATGTTGCTCTGCTAGTCCACCACTGCATGTCCCCCTCAACCTCAGCTATAATAACTTTGGTGATCAATTCATGTTTCCAGTTTATCCAATCATTTATCAAAACAGTACATTCTCACAGAAATGGGGCTGTAAAAATGCAGCCAGCATTCATTGCTGTCTAAATATTGTAGTAAGTTGTAGTGTTGCAAATGTTAAATACAATTTGACATGGAGCTAAATGCTTTTATTTGCATCTTGTAGAGTTTTGAGAAGCAGTTACATCCTCTACTTGTTGCCTGGCAACTGCCAAGAACAAGTTTGGCAGCTAACCCCCAAGAAACAACCAATTGACACGTTGTATTCAACAAACAAGATAAAAATATGAGACAATGTTAGTAAACTAAGTGATATTTTGAGTATTGCCAGGCTGCCTGTTTCCATTCTTTATGCTAAACGAGGCCAACTGACTGCTGGCTTTTTTTCTTGAAACTCCCAAGAAACAAATACCTTTTTTTTTGTGTTAAATAAACTATTTATTTAAGCAGCATTTCTCTTTGTAGTTTAATAATCATCAATGATCAATCATATGCAGAACTTCCCGCTCCACCAGCCCCTCCCCCTACAGATGACTCCTTGCAGCTCTTTGCTGATGTTTTGGGCCGCAGTCGAACAGACGCTGAAATAGAAGAGGGGAGCGACTCACCTACTCTACAGAGGAGGGGAGAACATTTCTCACCCCAGAGGAGAGGAGCTACAAGGTGGTCACCACAGGGTAAGTGCAGTATGTGATACTCACCTCTGTAGCATCACTCTGTATCTGTCAGCCAGAGATGATAAAAGAACAATTTCTGTCACAAGAGCAATCTCGTGTCAACAGCTGGCACCCAAATAGATGTGTATTCATATTATTGTGATGCTTACATACAAATCCCTTGGAGCTTAGAAAGAACGGGCTCCCTTGTATGCACACTTATTATCCCCTAGTAGTAGCGCTGCTTTTAGTAGCAGGGGGTCTATGTTCAGTCTGCTCCATCACTTAGGGTTTAACCTATATAAATACAGCTGTAACTTAGAGTGATTTGTTTGTCCTCCACAGAGGAGAATGTAATCCCATACGGACAGTCCGGCTTCGTGCCCCAGGTCCAGATGTCAGGCTACGGTTCCCTGGGTGGAGGAGTCCTTTCGCAACCCTACACCGCAGGCCGGAAGAGAGATGAGGTATGTCTAGACTTACAGGTGCTTAACAAACATTATGTCTGTGTAGTGTGCGTCAGTTTACCAGTAAACTGACAAAAGTAATCAGCTAACTAAGTGGCAAAAAAACCTCTCTAAGCCTTAGTCCATATATTCACAGGTAGTTATTAGGTGTCACATCTCATACAAAAGGTGTTTTTAGGTCACTGGAAGTTATTTTGAAGAACATTTTCATTAATCCTGTAGACCGGGAAAATTGAGTTTATGGCCTGTAATGTCACAGTTATCTTTTTTGCGATGCGTCACTAATGAGGTCACATTTCTTCATTTTTATTAGAAAAGCATATATGCCTCAAAAGATAAGGATTAAATAAATCATTAAAGTGATACCATACTCCACCTGAAATGTGTCTTCTGAGAGTGAAATCACTTTTTTTAGGCTTGAAAGAGGGCAGTAAAACCTGTGTAGAACGAATGAATGACTGGAAACTGCAGTGAGGTCGTTTTGAAAGCTTCTGTAGACATTGAATGCTTTGTCCACACATACAGGTACTTTAGGAAATAATAGACCTCGCCAACACTCTGATGTTACAACATTGCCAGTTTTGATGAGACCTGTGTGAGGTAGTTCCAATCCGCCCACGGACTTTGATAATTTGTGTGGGTTTTTTTTAAACCGTACTAATGTGGGTGAGATTTCTTTTTTAGACAGAAGAGAACAAAACCCTGTTTTCCCAAATACCTGTGTACATGTGGACTAAGAATGAATCATGCCTCATGAATTTCATGATTTATTACGTCTTTTTGGATTACACTTTTGCACTTTTTTTAAATTAATTGATGCATAACGTTTTCTACCTCAGCCAAGACCATAAACTTTTTTTTCTCAATATTCATATACCACTTTTGTGAAATAATTGTATAGTAAATGTTTATTATAAACCAGGTTTAAAGTCACTGTCCATCAGAGAGCATTGAAAATGTTCATACGATTAAATGTTAATTAAAATTCAGAAAACAATATCCCAAAGATATTGATTTGGTATTAGCCTATACAAATGCTGTGTCTGTATTTAACCTGTATCTAAACGTTGCTCTCTGTGTTTGTTTCCAGAACCTCATGTAGACAGACTCCGGCTTCATGACCACACATCCTCCTCTTTTCTCCCTGATTTCCTGTCTTTGTGCACCATCAATCTGTTGCCATGGCATCTTATGAGAAACTGAAGACTAAAGGGAAAGCATCAAGGCTTGCCATCTGCCTTTTCATGAACTATTTTTGTTTGTATCTTGATGATATCCTCATTAACTCTTGTGATTTCTTCACCCTCTCTCCGTGTATAAAGATATCTTTAATTTTTTTTTAAATGTGATCAGATGGATTCCGGGTTTAAAAAATATTGTATTTTTAAGTAATGGGAAGTTGAAGAAAATATAACATTATTGTACAGCAAATTAATGAATGTATCTGTTTACCCCTGACCATGAAACCATGATAATGCGCGTGTTTGATAAAAGACTGGAGAAGACATGAGGCAGAAAATGTGTTAATGAACCATCACCAGTGTGTGTGTGTGTGTGTGTGTGCGTGCGTGCGTGCGTGCGCGCGTGGTGTAGTGTTTGTGTGTGTAACTGTTTTGTATCTCTCATTTCAGTGTGACTGTGTACTGTGTTGTCCCTGTAGATCACCAGTGTGTTAGTTCTGTCAAGATTTTTAAACTGACCAATAAAACATTTATTAGAAAATGCTTCTGTCCATTTGTGAATCGTTCTGAATATTACATGAGTATAGCTGAAGCATTTTATGCCTGGTCATGTAGATCAGTCCTGTGGTCTGATGTCTCCCTGAAAATATAACTTTGGGAATCAAATTAATGTTCATTTTTGGTCAAAAACGAAATCTGTTTTGACCTATAGAGCCCTGGACATGCAAATCATTTTAACATTTGGGCTCTGAAATAAAAAATATGTGTGGTAAAATAGATCATTTGTGATACTATAAATGTGGCCGACTCCTCAAGAATTTAATGAAGAACATAAAGACATGAACAGAAATGCCTCTTAAATCTTGAGGCATAGCTTTTATGAGGACCATACCTGCAATAATGTCAAAATGTTATTTCAAAACATCAAAAATCTACTAACACACATTTTGAATGTTTCCTGGGATATTTCAAGTAAAAACCATTTAAGCAGTGAACAAAATATCTTAATTTTGACATGAAACCACATGTATGTGTGTTGGATAATCCATGACTTGCAGGAGAATAAAGACAGGACAGAGAGAAAGAGGGGAAAATGAAGTGAGCTGGAATTTTTCCATCAGAGCCAAATGTCTCTGAGGAGTTGGTTATCTCGTGTTCCAGTAAAATGGCTCTTCTGATACGAGATAGTGAATTATTTGATGCCTTCTTCAGATTGCATTGTGAAAATACCTGTTTCTGAATATGGCCGAATGAAAGGACGGAGGTAATCTTTATCTCGCTGTGTGACTCCTGAAATAGGACAGCGATTGGGATATAGAAAGGCTTTCTCCACGTCTGCAACTTCATCTGCTGCATGAGCCTCTTGTGTGCAGATCTCATTGGTTTACAGTCTGTTGGCAGAGAGGCGGTCGGATGGTGAGGAAAGTGAGTTGGACTCCACTGCCTCTGGCAAATACTCACTGTGTCCCACCAGGCTAGGAGGATAATGGTAATCCGATGCAATTTAAAAGGGTTCTACAATTGCATGGCCTGTAGCATGGATTAGGGCCTCTGTGGTCCCACCCCCCACACACACACACATACACAGTCATCTCTTGCTGAGGCCACTTCACATGAGTAGACAAATGTACTCAACAGGATCAACCAGACAAGCTCTGGTATCGCCCCTCTTGAAAGCTGGTGATCCCACAGAGTTGAATAACTATCGTCCTATCTCAAATCTTTCTGTGTTATCAAAGATTCTTGGGTCCCTAGTTTCTACTCAGCTAAAACTTTTTTGAAATTCACACAACATCCTTAACCCTACAGTATGCAATCTGGATTCAGATCAAAGCAAAGCTTTCAGATTTATTATATATATATATATTGATCAAAAATCAAAGCTGTGACTGCCAGTCTGAAAGTCTTAGACGATATTAAGGCTGCTTTGGATAAAAAATCTGTTTGTGTTGCATTGTTTATTGACCTAGCCAAAGCATTTGACACTGTAAATCATCACATTATGTCTAATGTTATGTTGGTGTCTCGTTTCGGTCATAACGCCATTTGCTGGTTTCAGAGTTATCTAACCGACCGTACTCAATGCGTCAGGTTGGGTAGTACTGTCTCTGAACCTGTCACCTTGGATAAGGGAGTTCCACAGGGCTCTATTTTGGGGGCCTTGCTCTTTTTATTATATGTAAAGAATATTTGTAATCAGATGCAATTTTCTACCTATCATATGTATGCTGATGACACTATTGTATACTCATGTGCTCCTTCTCTGGATATGGCCGTTTCCAATTTAAAATCAGATTTTATCACGCTGCAGCATGCACTTCTTGGTTCAAAATTGCTATTGAACAGTAAGAAAACCAAAGCAATGCTTTCACGCTCCCAAGTCAACGTCCTCTAGCCTCTCCATGGACACCCTTGATGTAATAATGTTTAATGTAGCTCCGTTGAGTTTGTTGATACATACAAATATCTGGGCTTTTGGCTGGACAGAAATCTAAACTTTAAACACCACCTTGAAGTTCTAACTAAGAAATTGAAATTCACTCTTGGCTTCCTTAACAGACTTAAAGGTTGTTTTTCAATTTCTTCCCGTAAAAGGTTGGTCTCTGGCTTATTCCTGTCCCAGCTTGACTACAGTGATATAATTTATAGATTTGCCTGTCCCACTCTTTTGGCCAAACTTGACCCACTCTACCATGCTGCACTGCGTTATATATCAAATGCACCCTATAGGACTCATCATTGCAAACTGTATAGCCTAACTGGATGGTCCTCACTTACTCTGCGTAGGATGCAGCATTGGTTTTTATTCATGTATAAAGCCATTTTAGGTAAGCTTCCACTGTACATATGTGCCAGATTTGCTCCAGTTTGTGACTCTTACAACCTCAGATCCAGTGCCTGGATACGGTTCCACCTGCTGTGCGGACTGAGGCTGGAAAAATGAGTCTTTTTTATTATGGTCCTTGGTCTTGGAATGACCTTCAATCACACCTCAAACTGACGGCACTTGTCTCAATAGCATGTTTTAAATTGAAGTTGTCTGAAGTCCTTACCACCAGCTGCTCTTGCAGTAATAAGTAGTGTATCTTTATCTTTATCTTATCTTACTGTCCTAATGTAGAGACTGCTTTTTTGTCTTTTGTTTTGTTAGTTATGTTCTCTGTATTTTATATGTTTGTGTTATGTGTAACGTTGCTGCCTTCTTGGCCAGGTCAGCATTGAAAATGAGATTTTATCTCAATGTTTTTATCTGGTTGAATAAAGGCTAAATAAAAATAAATAAAAATAAAACAGTAGGATGTGTTACTAGTGCTATAGATCTTTATTTTTCTATGCAAGTATTTGAACTTCATTTTGGAAATTGTCTATATCCAACTGCTTTAAGCCTATTCCAGACATGTTTTCAGACATAAACCATAATAGGGATTGCAATACTTTAAATTAAAGTTTAATTATCAAACTGTAGGTTAGATTTCGACCACAATTGGCTTCCAAACAGGTTATGATGTTTGAGCAAATCAGCCCTAAAGTAAACATCTTGTAAACATCAGAGGAGATCAAACTTCTTTTGCACATCACAGCAGATGTTCTTATCTCACTTTCTACATATTTCCAGGTTCTTAATCTCAGCACGAGTTGACAAATTGTTACAAGCTAATTATCATTTTAATGTAGTTTTGGGATTATTTATGCATTTTTTCCATTTTTCATATGCCAGGGACCCTTTTGAAACGGAAGTACACCCTTGGGTACACAAACTCCTGATTGAGACTCACTATTATAATGTGGATGATTATTTTTCCACATTAACCATCCTATAATTTACTTTTCAAGTCTTCCTCCATTCAAAATGTGTTTTACTATGTGTTACTTCAGTAAAATGACCTTCACTGTGCACAATGATGTGTTGGCAGAGTTTGACACTAAAAGGCTGTTTTCACATTCATCTGAATAGAGAACGTTTCTCTGCCTCACCTTAAATCTCGTCTTTAATATGTAATGTTTTATTACAGTTGATTCAATCTCCAGCTCTAAATATACAGTACTGGCCTTGTAACCTGACATTCTGACAATCACTTTGAATGAACAAAAAGGGTTATGGATCAGTCTGGCTTCAACAACAAGTTGTGCTTTAATAGTGAGACACTGGAAATGATGTGGCTTTGAGGAATGTTTTGAGCTGCTGACTACATTTGATTAAGTTACATACAGAGTCATGGGAGGATATATTTGAACAAATCATGGGCTTTTTTCTGGTGATTTTGTTTCCTACTGGAGTGTTTTTGGGTTGTCTACGATTGTGTCTCATGTTGAAACTGTATTGTATGGCTGTGTGCAGTCTGGATTATTCATTCAACAAGAGAAAGATTTATGTTTGTGGGTTTAGGCCTATTTGTTTTGTTTTGACAGGATGTTGTCTTTGATTTCAGTTAAACAAATTGGAGGGGGTAGTGAGCTTGTATTTTGAATGTAATGAAGTATAACAACTGTTTTGTTCTGTTGTCCTTGACAAAGAAAATAAAGTCTGCAAAGAAATCAAAATGAAAAGATTAAACTATTGAATAAAACATTAGTAGAAGAAAAACAACTTTTTTTTTAATTAAAGAAAGCAAGGCTAAATGTCATCAACACTTCCAAGAAATAAGTTATTATTATTATCTGAAGCCCACATGCCAGCAGGACATTATCCTTAGTGTTGTACCTCTATACTGACTCTACAGATGATAATCTGTATCGGACCATGTATTTGAAGAAATATGACCAGTTGGTCATAAAAAAACTCCCCAGGAGGTGCTGGTGTCATCATCCTTTGGAAAGTTACAAGTCATTTGTTAATCCCCCTTGACAACAACAAGGAAATCCAACTCAGGTTTTAATTTTTGCTGCAACTGGATAAATAGCCCCATCTGTTGGTCATAACGGAGACACGCAGGGTGACTGTGATCAGGGACGCCATGTTATGTATTTTGCTGGTCATCAGTAAATCCTCTAGTGGAGGGGTTTTACAAGTCTGAACCTCTGGGCCTCCCCTCCCATGAAGCTTTGAAAAGGCGCAACCCCTCTTTACTATATTTACTTAGTTTTGCTTAATTTATTCATTCCCATGGGATCCTGATTATGTTATTTGATCACAAAGGCACTCATAAATTAGGCAAACATAGCCTAATATTGCAGTGTGGCATTACTTCAGATAACACCTAATGTCTTTACAAAATGATATATCTTGTGCGCTATCTCTGATCTTATTTTAACAAACAGCTCAAATCCAATCACTGGGCCTCCCCTGAAACATTGGAGCCCCATGGGAGGCCTGCGTCCTACTTTGAATACCTCTGCTCCAGAACTTAAAGCATTTAGAGTGGCAGTGAATTTAACTAACCAGGACATCCACTATCAACAGCTGCTGTTGGATTTGATAAAGTTATGTTTTTTTTTTTAAAGCATCATCAGGAGCGGGTAGGTGCCACACATCAATACATAACATCAGGTATAACAAGGAGACATTTGCACTTGTCTTAGCAGGAAAAACACATGTTTTATATATTCAAATAGAACATCCTGAATTTGCCATTGGAAGATATACTCTTTTTCAACAGTGGTCTAAAAGCTTCCAACTAACATAAACTATCTATAATGGGGAGCATTGTGCTATCCTAAGTGTTTAGGCCTCTAACATAATATCCTTTAGTTAACATGCACCAGTCTTAGCAGATATACATATTTACGTGCATTCTTGCATGCACCAAAACCCTATACAAATTGTTGTAACACTATATAAATTATAGAATGTTTTTTAATATAATAGCTTTAAAGTGTGTTTATATCCATCTATTTAGCTATCTTTGTATATAATGTCTTTTTTCATATATGTATATATATATATATATATATATATATATATCATATATATATAATGTTAAATTGGAAGAGTAGGAAAAATAGTGATGAAGCTTAACAACAACATGTATAGCCTCAATGTCCTGAAATAGCTGGAAAATGTTATAGTTGAATGGTTTTCCGAGCTGAAAGTGGGCTGAAGGAGTTAGATATCAAATGTACGTAGTAGTATACACTGTAAGTAAAAGTAGTACTAGTAGTAATAGTAGTAGTAGTATATTACCTGTAGTTCTCACAGGACCCACAACCCTGCAAGGTACACAGGAAACACACACACACACACACACATTATTTCTGTAGGATTTCAGATTTTTTTGAACCAATTTCTTTAAACCAATTCAGAGTGTTTCGAAGTGGAGACAGGGGCTTTCCATAGGTCACATTTGTGTTCCCTCTTCCTCCCTCTTCAGGTTTTCCCTGACAGAAGAGGGTCTGGCTTTAGGGTAGCGCTTAAGAGTCTTTAGAGGGAACCAAAGGTCCAGAAGGAGACAGAGAGGAGGCCAGGACAGGAGTGAAGGAAACGAGGAGGAAGATGAAGAGGAAAGTGGCCCGGGTTTTGTTGACCTCACTGCTAGTGATGTTGATGAAGAGGAGAAGGAAGAGGAGATAATACAGTGAGTGTGCTTCAAAACCTAGAAGTCTTTACCTTCTTCTGGGACAAAAATTTCATTATCTCAAAAAGTACTACTAGTTTCTACTCTGAAATGCATATACAACGACATTAAAAGGAATAAATATAGTCCCAAAAGAAACAGAATGGTGCAAGTAAAATGCTAAAGTAGATATAAAATAACTATATTCATGTAAAAAGTAAATACATACAAATACGGTGCATTCTACTATACAAAAATATGTAGACTTTACTTGACTTTACTTTATGTGTTTTAGCTTGTAATGTTTCTGTTTAATACATGAACTCTCTCCAATTATGGATCTGTTAGTAATATACTGTATATTTAAGACATAAATATCTCCATTATGTCTTATGATTGCACTTGTATTGTTGAACTGATCGTAAATACATTACAATTAATTGAACTTTCTTTTTCCAGACCTACCGAGAGGCCAAGCTCTGCTTCCCAGCCGAGGATTGTCGTTCCTGGAATGTTCTTTTCAGGAAAACCCCAAAATGTACTGGCAACGAGCAGAAACCCAAATTCATGGAGTCTTCCTTGTGGCTCCTACGAGATCATCCTCTGTGTTGACTTCATTGAGACAACTGGTGTTAAGACAGCTGTGTGTTTCATCTGTGTGAATCAAACGTATACATGTGTGTGTGTGTTTCCTGAATTGTCGGTGTGTTTGTGCAGCGGCAGCAAAAACTGCAAGCAGGATCTGGTCATAGAGCTGCAGAGGAACGGAGTGAGCTTCGATGTGAGAAAGCTCAACGTGGGAGATTTCCTGTGGGTCGCTCGAGAAAAAGTCGCACCTATTCCAGGTAACACCTACTTTTACATAAACAAGAAGAAACAGGAATGGAGGAACAGAATCTTTCAATAACTTTTATAAGGAGCAAATAAAGAGCATCTGGTTTTCAAAGTTTTAATTGAAAGCTATTTGGGGAATGAATATCACCTTGTGTCCTTAACATGTCTCAAAACGATCTACATAAATAATACTATGGAGAGTTTCCCAGAAACCAAATGGCTAAATGCTAGCTTACATGTGTGTTGTCCATAAGGGATATTAGCCTACCTTCTCAGGCTGTCAGGATCCCAAGCATCTTTCTGAGAGTTACCCAAACATGCAAGCAGCAGGGTAACTTGTGGTAAAATGAGTTTGCTCAGCAGACGTTAATTTAGGCCTACGGCTGTACCCACACAGCAGGAAAATAGGATTGAGTGGTAACAGCACATTGAGCAGAGAAGGTATGTACCCAGTCGGATAAAACCGTTTAACTTTGAGGGAGATGTGAAATGGCACAAGTGTGAAATTGTAACTTGGTGATGTTGTAATTGTTGCCCCACCACTGTTTCTATCTTAAAAGTACAATGTCCTGATGTATCATCTGTGACCCACTCCTCTATTTAAAACGCTACTGAACACCATGAAAGGAGTAAATGATTTATCAGCAATAATAACTATTTTCCAACTCCTAATCTCTACATGGTGCTATGAAAAACCAATCTTTTAGCAGCAGATTTACTGATTACAAAGCAGATGTAAACACAGATGTCATCAGAAGTCCACCACACAGATCATCATGCTGCTAAATGTTATCTGTACGCATTTTCTCCTGTGGATTTATGCAGCTGTGTCCACTGACACATGTATGTTTTTTATGAATGTCTGAGCAGTTTTCCATCTAGAATATAATATAAACTGACCCTGGTCTGGCCTTGCCAACTAAGTGCTGGGCAACCACTAAGTATGAGTCTAAATATTAATGAATTAAGTGTGTATTTCAACCTGTATTATGAAAGATGAAAATACATTACAAGCACACACAGTGAGTGTTGTTGCTTTAGTATCTTCATCATTTATATTTCATACCTTTAAAAAAGTATTGATTTTATATAAATGAGCACACTACTTTAATTACAATAATTTGGAACTGTATTTAAAGGCAGAAAGGACTTGAGTATTTCATGTTAACTACATGACCATTATAGACAATGATTGTCCCTAAACATATAAGCTGAAACATAATTAAAAATGAGTTTAGTTTTTACATTTCGAAACTGTTAAATAAGATTGTCCAGCAATGGCTACTGGTTAAGCCTATTGCAGGCCATGAGTTTACTGTGTGGTTGTGCAGCATTTTGAATTAAAAGCTCTGTGTCATCAGTATTAGTCAGATGTGCACAGCGCTTTAACAGTTTTGTATTTTCAGCAAATTCCCTAAAACACAAAACTCATCCTCTGTGATTGGTTGTGGCTCAGCATGCTCCATTGTTCCACCACCCGTTTGTTCGCTTGGTTTCCTACGCACAAACAAAACTTTCCTGCCTGTCCTGCGCAATATTGGGCTCCTCTGTGCTTTGAGAACACGAAATATTGGAATCTCTGACTTTTTCTGAGGGAAGAAGATAAAGGTAGGCCATCAATATCAAAATATATTGTGTGAAATAGAGTTTATGTTCATCTTTCAAAAGATTCATTCTCTGTCTTATCTTTCTTTATCCTACAATTGTTAGTTAACCTTTTGAACTCTTCATTTATCTCACCTGATTACCCATTTCAGAAGCTTTAAATTGTGGGGCATGCACCCCTATTTTTATGAACTATTGAAATCCAAGATGCCATGATATTATAAATGCCTAACAGTCAGATTATAAAGAAGGTATTATTTATGTGGTGGCCTTCATTTTTATTTCATTTAATTCACCTTCGTAGTTCAAAATGATATGTAAAGTATCTTTAGAAACTAGTGGTCCTTATTTAAAATACAAATATGTTTTTTTTTTTTATTGGACCCACCTCTCAGCCTGGCGGTGTTGGAGGTTAATCAATTGTCAGTGTGAGTTGGCAGCCTGACCACTGTGTAGATTCCCTCTCAGTGTCATTGAGTACTGTTACTATATTCAGACATGTCAAGATCCAGCACACTTTTCTGTCACCCTACTGAATTTGTATTAGATATTGTTTTATACATTTTGAGTGTATCCCCATGCTCTGTAACAGGACATGCCTGCTCTAATTGGGATAGTCTGACCTGCTCTGCTGTTCTCTGTGTGTCTGTCAGTGTTTTTGGCAGGATGTACAGCTTCATGGGAGGTGGGTTGTTCTGTGCCGGAATCGGCAACATACTCCTCATCGTCTCCACGGCAACTGACTACTGGATGCAGTACCGTCACTCCAGCAATTACATGCACCAGGGTCTGTGGCGGTACTGTGTGCCCGGGAAATGCATGGCTCACACTGACAGCATTGGTAAGACTCGCTGCGTGTGCAGGGGCACATCCTCATTTATATTTATTAGTTTGCTGACAACCAGTCTGTCAACTCTCAATTCTACACTTGCACTGATCCACGTGGAAACTACCTAATTTTTTTTAGCCTTGTTGGGTTGTTAGCTAAAGTATGGCGATTGTTAAGCCTAAAAATGCAAAGTAGTATATGTCATGAGATATTGCTAGTTAAGTTAATTGTTTTTGTGACTTTTAAGAAATAGTTTGTACCTTGATATATTTAATATATAGGCCTACAAGGGAAATAAATCATTTTCAGTACTCTGTCAGAAACGTTATTGGATAAAAAGGTAGATAAGAAAAACATTTAAATGAATGACTGAAAATTAAACATTCCTTCACTATAAATGACATGGGTTATATGAATAAAATATTAAAACAAATCTGAAATCCTCATTTAGCACAAGACAGAAATCTGATGTGTCACTCATCTCTCACCCACAGCATACTGGGACGCCACCCGTGCCTTCATGATTCTTTCCCTGCTGGCTTGTTTCATTGGCATTGTGATCGGCGTCATGGCCTTCATCCACTACTCCTCCTTTGATGGGTTTGACAAGACATTTGCAGCCGGCATTCTCTTCTTCATCTCCTGTAAGCTACTCCACCATAGCTACATGCACGCCTCTCTTAGTAAGGAAGACCTTTGCCAGTTAAACCTAATGATTGTATCTATTGTGCAGGCTTCTTTGTGTTGCTGGCCATGGCTGTCTACACAGGAGTGACGGTGAACTTCTATGGTAAACGCTATGGCAGCTGGCGGTTCTCCTGGTCCTATATAATGGGCTGGGTGGCAGTGGTGCTCACTTTCTTCTCGGGTATGCATCGTACCACATCAACTCAGATAAAACACATATGTGTGCATCATGGATATATATGATGATGTCTAATTATCTGGTTATTGTCTTCTAGGTATCTTCTACATGTGTGCCTACCGGATGCACGAATGCCCAAGAAACTCTAATTCGCGCTAACCTGCCAATGACTTCCACACACAAAAGCACTGGTCTATAATGTATGACCAAGAGGAACCAATACTCACATGAACTCAACTTCTACCTGAATAAGCAAAATAAAATTAGGGAAGAAAAAGGCATTTGTTGGATGTATTGTCTCTCTAAATTAATAAAACTTTAAGCAGAGGTACACAATGGTATACCAACATTTGAGGTGATGCAGCTAAATGTATTTCAGCTAATGTTTAACACCGAAGCAGTGACCATTTTAGTTAAATCATTCATATCACAGTCTTATTCAATCAAATAATACTTCTTAATGTCATCCTGAATTCACTGCATTTTCTCCTTTTTACTTTGAACTTTTTAACAATTTTCTACTGCAGTCAAAACATTCAGTTTCTAAATGCTACCACAGCAAAGTGATGACTCTTCAAAAGTGAAGCCAGAACATCTCGATCGCCCCCTGCTGCCTGTTAGTTTAGGAATCACTTGATATATTCATTTGAGTTTTCTATGAAAATTAAATTTGACAATATCGCTCTTAATGTTCATTGTATTGTGGGAAGTTAAAATTATGATCAGAATATTTATATATTTGATCAACTGCAGCCCTGGATTGTATGATGAGTTCAGGTATAATCAACTTTAAAATGACTTACCTGAACTCCACATCATACAATTCACTTAATGAATAGCTTTATGTATAATAATATAATTTCTGAAAAATATTGTGTGTTAAGCATATATACACTGATGACACACAAAATCAGTCACAGTTTTATGAATGACATGCACTATTACTTCAAGTTCAAAAAAGTATTTTATTTAGTCTTATTTTGCAATGCAACAAACTCCATTAAAAAAAGAAAACCTGCGTCGATACAAAGAACTGGTTTAACTGGATGAAGAGCTCTGCTAGAAAATAACCTAGAACAAACAGTAAAAGTATTTACTTAAGCCTGGTGTACAAAGAGGAACTAAACAAACCCAAAGTTGCCTGGTACATTTTTCTGAATATAACCATTTTGTGAAGCTCGACTTTAGTCGACCTCCTCAATGGTGGGGCCGGATGATGCCCCCCCTCCCGGAGCACCACCAGCGCCGGGGAAGCCGCCTGGCATCCCCCCTGGCATCCCACCTGGCATCCCTCCGGGCATACCCCCTGCATTCTGGTAAAGCTTGGTCATGATGGGGTTGCACAGCTTCTCCAGCTCCTTCTGCTGATGCTCAAACTCTTCTTTTTCTGCAGTCTGAGAAAGGGAAAGGAAGTTAATAATCTGATGCTAACACATATTTTCTTTAGCATCTATGCTGCCAAAGCTGACCACCAAACATATTTAGTTTCGTACCTGGTTTCTATCCAGCCAGCTGATGACCTCGTTACACTTATCCACAATCTTCTTTTTGTCCTCGTCGCTGATCTTGTCCTTCAGCTTCTCGTCCTCCACAGTGGACTTCATATTGAAGGAGTAAGACTCCAGACCATTCTTAGCAATCACCTTCTCTCTCTGCACGTCGTCCTCAGCCCTGTAATTCTCTGCTTCCTGGACCATACGCTCAATGTCGTCCTTGCTCAAGCGACCTGATAGTATTTTTTGTAAATTGAAACAAAATGTAATATCGTAACAAATGTCACAATGGAGATACAGCGTCAACATTCTTCTTCAGGTTACCTTTGTCGTTGGTGATGGTGATCTTGTTTTCCTTCCCGGTGCTCTTGTCAGCCGCGGACACATTCATGATGCCGTTGGCGTCAATATCGAAGGTCACCTCAATCTGAGGAACCCCTCGTGGTGCAGGGGGGATTCCAATCAGCTCAAATTTCCCCAAGAGGTTGTTGTCTTTGGTCATGGCCCTTTCCCCTTCAAACACCTGTTAATGCAATGGTTTGAAACATTAATTATGATTTCTTTGAAATGCAATTCATTCTCTTATATAATGACCTTCTCTTTTTGTCTAATAACTGTGGTCACACCTGAATGAGCACACCAGGCTGGTTGTCTGAATAGGTGGTAAAAGTCTGGGTCTGCTTGGTGGGGATAGTGGTGTTCCTTTTGATTAGAACAGTCATGACCCCTCCAGCGGTCTCGATGCCCAGAGACAGGGGGGTCACATCCAGCAGCAGCAGGTCCTGCACATTCTCCGATTTGTCTCCTGACAGGATGGCTGCCTGCACAGCTGCAATACAAAATAATGGATTTAAATTTTTACATTTACCGCTAATTTCTTGTTGAATCTCTTTGTCAGGATATTTTTGTTTACAATTTGATTAATGGACATGAAGGGGTCATACCTGCACCATAAGCCACTGCTTCGTCAGGGTTGATACTCTTATTGAGTTCCTTGCCGTTGAAGAGGTCCTGCAGCAGCTTTTGGATCTTGGGAATACGAGTGGAACCTCCCACCAGGACAATGTCGTGGACTTGAGCTTTGTCCATCTTGGCGTCACGGAGAGCCTTTTCCACAGGCTCAAGGGTTCCTCGGAACAGGTCTGCGTTCAGCTCCTCAAACCGGGCCCGGGTGATCGAGGTGTAGAAATCAACTCCCTCGTACAGAGAATCGATTTCAATGCTGGCCTGAGTGCTGGAGGACAGAGTGCGCTTGGCCCTCTCACACGCAGTGCGCAGACGACGCACCGCCCTCTTGTTGTCGCTGATGTCTTTCTTGTACTTGCGTTTGAACTCAGAGATGAAGTGGTTGACCATGCGGTTATCAAAGTCTTCCCCACCCAAATGGGTGTCACCTGCTGTGGACTTCACCTCAAAGATGCCATCTTCAATAGTCAAGATGGAGACGTCAAATGTGCCACCACCCAGGTCAAAGATGAGGACGTTTCTCTCAGATCCGACCTGTAGTTTGACATTATTGTATTGTAATTAGCAGTTTATTTTGGAATATTTCAAAACCTTGAAATCAAAGTGTATATTACTTCGACATATTTCAATTATTGATGTGAACTCCAGAATTTACTGAAAAAAAGCAATATTTAGTGCTGTATATCACATGAAATGTCTGGATTTACATAAGCTTAGCCTTAGGATTATTTCACCTTTTTGTCCAGGCCATAAGCAATAGCGGCAGCAGTCGGCTCGTTGATGATACGCAGGACATTAAGCCCGGAAATGGTCCCTGCATCTTTGGTGGCCTGGCGCTGAGAGTCATTGAAGTAGGCAGGCACAGTTACTACTGCATTTGATACAGTCTGCAAGAAGGAGAAGTTACAGTAATTATTAAGACACAAGTAAATTACATTCTCAGCATTAAAAGTAGATTTAATATCATGTTAACTTTGATTAGAGTTGCAGATCCCTTGTATAGTTTTTCTTGTTGTAATCAAGTTGTACCTTGCCGAGGTACGCTTCGGCAATCTCCTTCATTTTAATGAGCACCATTGAGGAGATCTCTTCTGGGTAGAAGCTTTTGGTCTCGCCCTTGTAATCCACCTGTACTTTGGGGCGTGTAGCATCATCAATGACAGTAAAAGGCCAATGTTTCATGTCTGACTGGACCACGTCGTCATCAAATCGACGTCCAATAAGACGCTTTGCATCTGTTGAACAATTTAAGAAAAATGCAACAAATTAGAGAAAACTGAAAATTGAACGTATCATAATAACTTAAAGAAAATGTTTCATACCGAACACGGTGTTGGTTGGGTTCAGGGCCACCTGATTCTTGGCTGCATCCCCAATCAGCCTCTCAGTGTCAGTGAAGGCAACATAACTGGGTGTGGTCCTGTTTCCCTGGTCATTGGCAATAATCTCTACTTTGCCATGCTGAAACACTCCCACGCAGGAGTAGGTAGTGCCCAGATCAATGCCGACTGCTGGTCCCTTGGACATGGTTCCTGTAAGGTATTAGCTACAAATCAGATATTGGCACAAAACTGCAAATCTGTTTATATGACAAATGGTGTTGCTGCGGCTTGCCATCACGATGAACCTTTGTATGGTGTAACGAGGCTATTTTTAGAAGGTGAGCAGCTCAAACAGAAGTGGAAACACTCTTTCAAAGAGGCAAATGCCTATAACACCTGTTTTTTAAGCCTACTACATTTGACGGCCTGACAACGGCTTCTTCTGTTATGGCAACAACAGACAACAGGGGCTTTAGTTCATCCTTAGGCTAAAATGTTAATCGTTCAAGAGACATTCTGCACCCACTATTTTGATCATCAATTCATTGTTCATGTCAAGAAAATAATGCAAAACGTTGCCTATGCAGGAGAGCCAACATGAGTGAAGAATTTGTTATAATAGATTAGCTGTTCATAAAATAAATATGTTATACTGTACATCAGTTACAGGGTTTGTACATTATCGATCTATTTTTGAAATATTCTGATTTTATTTGGGTCATTGCAGTACTGAAAATATAGCAAGAGAGTCCTCTACAGTAAACAAAATCTTGAATGTTTTATTTGCAAAACGAAACTAATAACTAAAATGCAAGCTTATGTTCGAGGTAAGGCAATTATGACATTACTCCTGTTGCAACTACAGTAGTTTTGTTTCCCCAAATATTGTTAATGGTACATTTCATATTTGGGTAAGTGGGTTATGAAAGAAAGATTGTGACATAACCAGAGCAAGTGCGGGGTAAGAGTAGGATATACTGTAGGCCTACTCATAGACTGTAGAAAATCGGCTGTGCTGCACCTTTAGCTAGTGTAGGGCGTGACACTCCACATTTCAGGGGGCTGGCAACTTTCTGGACCTTTCCTTTCGCTTCCTCATAACTTGCAAACAAGTCCAGGCATGACTTGTCTGAAAGTGACGTGCATTTCTTCATCGTATATTAAGAACTTTCCTAACCAAATTCTAAAATAGTGTGTTAGCCACATGGAAATACCTGTTGTCAGCCATTACATGACCATGTGATAATACCATGCACACATAACAAAAGTTGGCGCAACCATCACTCGTAGTCGATTTTTTTATGTAACGTCTGTCCAGAAAAGTTACAGTATATTAATACTCACCTCCGTTAAATTCAGTCCGCCGTTTTATTGGGTTATTGTTCGAAGCTGTATGGCTGGCAGTTGCTTCGCCTTGAGAGAGTCGGTGTGTCGGTGTGTTTCTCCGTTTCTCCACTCTGTCAATGAGTGTCAGCGGCCGCACCTCCTCACTGCACTCCCTCTAAGAACTCTCTAGAACACGGGAGGAGCGATGCTGGCCAATCATCCTGCATCAAATCGCTGCGTCTGAAATTGGTCCAAATACTGTTCGCACATTTCGACAGTTTAGTTATCGAGATTGTAGACTATGATACATGTTAGTACCTCCTAGAGTAGATTATCTGGCTGAGAACAGTAGCCTACTGGAAGAATATGATCCTTTACTCCATTAATATGTAAGCAATAACACGGAAGAAAAACTCAGTTACAAAGAATAGTCATGCCTTGAAAGTCTTACTGAAGGAATAGTATGTCATTGTATTAGATTCAATTTAACATAATTAAATCACTTTAAGTAAATGCAGGCAATATTGTTAGGGCCGTATCCACCATTGAGGTCCGGACCTCGGTAATATCTTCCGAGCTGTGTATAACTAAACTTGTGAAATAACTGCACTGAAAGGGATTATTTGCAGTACTTCCATTTGCTGACGATAGGGGCGCTGCATAACTACGTAGCCTCGATTAAAGCAAACAGAAGAAGACGACATGTATCAACAAACCGCCGCACCGCAGCCCTGACTTGTATCGGAGCTGAGCAGCGGAGGAGTGATGAGGTATCTAGAGATCTGAGTCCAGGGGGCTGCTTGTGTTTCTGTTCATCAGGACATCGATCATATGACCAGCAGATCCTGTGTGAACGCTCTACGTTAGTCAGTGGACGTCCGACAACATGCACACTAACTTATATTTCAGCTATAGGCTATACTTTGGTTTAAATTGCGTGAATAAACTAGCTAGAGAGCTAAAGTTAATTACATTCATCCAATGTCAGAAGGATTACCTTTTAACAAACGTTGTAATGCTTTTCTTTCATTTCAATTTGAGTAAAACATTGAAGATATAACATTGTATTGTTTTATTTTTACACTGACTCAGATATAATGAAAAGACTACGTCTGTCGAAGCTCAGCTTTGGTAAGGAAGAGACAGGACAGGCAGAGAGAGAGAAAGTGATGGAAGTCAGGGAGGAACTGCAGGTATAGTCACACAAAAATAATGTAGGCTTAATAACCCCATCTATCTATCCATAACTTAGTCTTCATTTGCAATATAGACAATAGGCATACTTTTTAAACAACATACATCTATTGCAGTTATGATGTCATAATAACATACAATTGTATAAAACACAATTTGCTTACTTCTTTGTTCTCTTTTGAGAATCAAACAAAACAGATTAAAAAAAATAATGCAAACAAACAGGTGAAACAAACAACATTTCTGATTGCTTTTAATTCACTGGCAGGAGAAGGAACAAGAGGGAGAGATTGAAAAAAGGATAAGGAGGAGCATGAAAATGAATGTGAATGTTTTGTGATCATTTTAGCCTCTCCTGCATTTCCAGATCATTAATAGTAACCATTAACTGATTCAAAATAATGTATGCTGCAGCCCACTGACATGGTTTGAAATCGATATATTATCCAATTTTTGACCCCCCACAGGATTTAAAAAGCACCTAACTAGATCATGAAAATCCCAGAAATCTCGGGGGGGTATACCCCCAAACCCCACTAGCATGTTTGGACCTAGGTATTTAGGAAATCCTGGATAAGGCCCTGATTGTTAGTACACCTATACCAGTAATTTATTATAATGAAACATTTATTGCGCTTTTCACATGTCATAGGTATTCATGCTGGAAAGTAACATAAGTAGGCTGTAGTAACGTACTTGATTAAGGTTTTGAGGTACTTCACTTAATCTGGCAGCTAGAAGTTAGTCCTACTAATATTTTCATATCACACATTTGATGATGTTATAACGTCTCTCTCACAGAACCCAACTGCTTCTCATTTAGTTAACGATCAGTATCACCAGCAGCAACCACAGGATTAAATTGCTGCTGAAATACTAATCAGTAAAAGTAATCATAAATAACTTCATATACAAAGTGGTCTGACAGGGGTTGTTCTTCTGTATTATGAGAAATCCTTCTAAATAATTAAGTACTCAAGCTTTTGAATGCATTAGGTGTTATGGATCAAAGCATCCACCATTGAAATGGAGAGTTGAAGAACAGTATATTTTCGGAAACACAAATACAAAGAGAACGGAAACGCTCAACCGCACCTTTAAGTGCCAGGTTACATCTCATAAAGTCCCTTAGAAGCATCCAGGACACTGAAATGAAGTCTAATACCTCTACATCTGCAGTGCAACACCAAGTATTCATGTGAGAGATACTGAGATGAGGGTGGATCCCCTATAAATACCTGCAAATGGGTCACAAATTATTAAACCCAGGGATTGGTTTTCCATTAATAGTACAGTACATAAAGAGTTGTCAGGGTGTGACTTTAAATAAAAAGGGCTCCTCCTATGTTAACATCATAACAAGTTATGATCTGCTCAGGTTTTGCATGTGTGTAATGGTGTGACTCAGTGTACAGCATGTACACAAAAGATGCTGTTGAAAGTTAACCTATTGTAAGGTTAAACAAACAATACAATACTTTCTGGGTAATTTTGACCCTGTTTGCAATTTAAAAAAAAGGAAAGGAAGGAAAATATATGTTATGATAAGATAGATTTACATATATTATACAAATTACACATGGTGGTACAAATGAAGAAAAAAGCTTGCCACGGGATTATTTGAAGCTTTCTAAATTTCCAAAGTCAGGGAGCTCAGACAAACAGTATTTTATATCAATGTTTTGTCTGTTACTAAAGACTAATGTTTATAGTATGAACTCTAAAACAGTTATAGACAGTTTGATAGACTGCACGCACCAAGATCCCCTTTTTTACTTATGGGTTATCCAGGAAAAGCAGTAAGTGAAGACACAATCAGGGTTCGGTGAAAAAAACCTTACACGTACAATTATGTGATTCATTTTTTATGAAGACATATTGATTATAGGCCTTTAAGACTTTACAAACAGCCATTTGAGTTTCAGAGATCCATGCAACAGCTGTCTTTTTCTTAATTGTCCTCTGACATATATTTCTATGTGGCCCTTTGCTACGGTGGCCCTGAAGTACAAGACAGCATTTCACAAAACACTACAGCATTTCACAAACACCACAGCATTTCACATTGGACGGAAAGGGTATTCCTTTAGGGAGAACACTTCTTGTTTGTGATTGGACAGAGCCAGCCAGAGAAGCACTGCTGTGATTGGTTGTTTTTGCTGCCAGTCAAGAAATGATGCTTCGTGATTGGTCAGCACCCGACAGCGCAACATGTCCCAACATATCAACCGTTAGCTGTTAGCACACACTCAGAGCTCAGCTCACAGCTCCTCATATCATATATGTTCAGAAACTGGACAAAAGTTAAACATGAACAAACCACAGACTGTCTATGTCATGGTGGCCTACATCTATTGCAGTTATGATGTCATAATAACATACAATTGTATAAAACACAATTTGCTTACATCTT
>NW_011341187.1:0-5287 GCF_000735185.1 Notothenia coriiceps
TTCTACGTCACCCCATTCAAGTGAACGGCCGAAGCGTTGAAAGCATTTTTCGATGCCTGTAGTGTAGACGGGCCGTTACAGACAGAGAATCAGCTATTTGGAAACAGGGCTGAAACAGAGGATTATGGGTAATGCTGCAATGATCTGTTTGGTGTTTGGAGCCAAACACACAGTATACTATAGGGACCTTTAAGTATAAGTACCTGAGTGAAGGAATACTCTGTTCTGCATTTACAATGTTATTCAAGTAAAAGTAGAAAAGTATTATCATCAAAATATAGTTAAAGTAGCGGCAGTAAAAGCAGTCATTGTGCAGATTGGTCCATTTCAGAATAATATATACGATATGTTTTATAATGATTGATCATGAAAGTGTTCTCAAAGCTGGTAAAGGTGCAGCTAGTTTGAATGACTTTGTATACTGCAGGGTATCTTGTGGATTTACTCCAGGTAGAACTAAAGTCTGATTTAACAGTTGATTATATTTCACATCATTCATCCACATCTGTGAAGTAACTAAAGGGATTAAATACATGTAGTGGAGTAGAAGTACANGTGTGCCTTGGCAGTCTCAACTAAAGTCTGATTTAACAGTTGATTATATTTCACATCATTCATCCACATCTGTGAAGTAACTAAAGGGATTAAATACATGTAGTGGAGTAGAAGTACACCTTTTACCTCTGAACTGTAGTGGAGTACACAGTAGTATAACATGGAAATACTTAGGCAAAGTGCAAGTACCTTAACATGGTACAGTGCTTGAGTAAATGTACTTGGTTACTTCCCACTATCCTCTATCTCTTCCTCCCACCGGCACTGTTAATTGCTTCCCTCCACCTGCCTGTTCTTGATTTGCACCTGTCTTATTGTGTGATGTGATTAAAATGTAAAGCTGTGTGGTGGATGGGGCTCTCGTACGCTCCGCTCCTCCATCATTCCTTATTGCTCTGGGCTGGGCTGTTTGCAGGCGGCTCTCGGGGAGCATGCGGGGAAGATTGAACGGTTCTGTGGTTTAGCGTGCTATTTCCTCTAATGCACGGCGGGCATGAGGGCTATCGGGAGATTAATACTGGTTTGGGCTGTTTGTAACAGTGGCATTTATTCTCTCCAAAGTCCCAGCCACAGGAGACACTGCTTCATTCCAGCCTGTGCCAGAGCTGTTTACCCATCAGTTATCTGCCGCCTCCCTCCCCACCTTATTCCGTCCTCTCCTCTTTTCCTTGCCTCATTCTGGCGCTTTATAATAATCCGTTTTATTTATCGAGTGCTTTTTATGGTACTATCCAATTAAAATATATAAAACACAACAATAATAACAATAGGTTCCTCACACTTCATGCTAGGACGCCGTTGGGCCCTAATTACTGATAAAAACAGTTCTGGAGAGGTGATTTTGGATTTGAGATTTGACTGAAGACAGATTAGTGCAGACATGGATGTGCTTGGGGAGGGAGTTCCAGAGGGAGGGGGCAGCATTGGAAAATATTCTGTCCCCCCAGGTCCGGGTTCTTGGTCCTGTGAGGTGGAGCAAGGAGGTCTGAGGAGCTAAGGGTGGGGGGAGGAGTGTGGTGGGTTTTGATGGTGTACCATAGAGGATGCAGCAGAGGAGAGGGGTGGGCGGAGGCCTGCTATGTTTTTGAGGCGCAGAAATGCGGTTTAGGTGAAATGGTTGATATGGTTTCAAATTAGAGGTGGCTGTCGAAGACGACTCCAAGGGCACGGATGTGAGACAGAGTGGATTGGCAATTGTGAGGGAGAAGTAATTGGTTTTTTTGGTGAGGGATTTGGGACTGATGATGAATATGTGGGATTTTTCACAGTTCAGTTTGAGGAAGTTGTTTTGCATCAAGGATTTAATTTCAATGAGGCAGTTTGTGAGAGTTGAGAGTACTGCAGTAGTGATGGATATTGTGGAAATGTGGAGTTGGACATTGTGGGCGCAGCAGAAGAGGAGGCCATGGCGGCGTATGATGTTACTGAGGGGGAGGAGGTAGAGGATGAAGAGTAGAGGACCAAGCGCCAAACCCTGGGGGACGCCTTAGGCCAGGGGAGCAGGGGAGGAGGTGCAGTTGCTGATATTGATGAACTGTTTGAGGTATGATTATAGCCAAGAGAGAGCAGTGTGCTGGCATGCTTAGGGAGGTCTTCTTCTCCATATGTCCAAGTTTAGGATCCAGACGTGATAGAAGATGGCTGGATAACAGGAAGAAGAACCTCTAACAGTCTTCATAGGTCTTCGCCTGCAGGACCCCATCCAGCCTGATATGTGTGAGAATGCTTGAAAATAAGTGCAGGAAATTCAATAACTGATGCTGGCAGGTCATCCTCTGTGGGTCTAGCAGGCACTAAATACACAGCAGTAAACTGAAAAGGTTTAGAATTTAGAATGATGGGGTAACTGAGAAGTTGAGCACAGTCTGTCAGCTGCTTGAGTTATGAGAGGTGGAATAAACCTCATCAAAAAGTGCCTCCCCTGCCTCCATCATCCACACACTAAGATGACAGCCTCCTCTGAATTAGTAAACAGCACAGAAAAGGCCCCGCTGAGTTTTAATTTAGACGGCTGAGCTAAATAAATGTGTGTGCAGAGGTGTCAGCCACACCACAGCGCGCCGGTGAGGCCCGAAGCTGTGGAATCAGTTCCACACACAAACCCCCCGACTCCATACCGCTTCGTTCATTTTCATTCCTCACCCCCTACCAACACCTATTTCTTTCTGCAGCGCAAGCATCCTGCAAATTGTATTTCCCCTGAAAATAAATTTGGGGGAAGTTCAAGGGTACCATATATATTTTGTTCCCCCTATGGTTTCAATCTGTGGTCATATTTTCCTGGGTGCTGACACTAGGGGTACTTCAGGCGTCAGTAGAGGAGGCATTAAATCCCTCGCTGTTTTCTCATCAATCAAGTGTTTGGACCCTGCCAAAGAGCCACATATGAACAGATTTCACAGGAAACCTTACTTAATATTGCCCTGCACCCAAAGAGGTGCACTCACATTCAGTCTGTAACTTTGAAAAGCATAACTCTACAATTTGGGAAAGCTCAACTCCAAGGAAAACACTCCATCCAAGAAATACAAAATTGAGCACTTTATATTTAGTGTCAGGTGACAGCCAAAGACGTCTCTATACTGTATGTCACACGCTGAAATATCTGAAACGTTGACTTTCACGTATTATTGCTTTCAACTAACCTAATACAGTTACGTGAAATCTGTTGACATAATACATTTAATTGAAGTCAACGTTTCGTTTTTTCAGTGCAGACAGCAGATTGGACTTCCTGTTATCTTTAGTGTTCAGACAACACTTTGTTGAACATAGTGAACCTTTTATGGTCAACCCTTTTGATTTATGATGGAAATATCTGACAGATATATTTGCGTTATACTGTTGTTTATTAAATATTATTTTTAGAACTGTTAAGATATTTATGTGATCTAATATTTAAATAACTGTGTTCTGACGCGGGTCAGCTCAACCGGCGAGGCTTTGAATGGACGAGAACCTGGTGAGTTTTTTGTTAAGATTGTGCAAGGCCTCAAAGTTTTTCAGCACATTATTCGACACAATGTTTGACACATTACTGTATCAGATTACATTATTTGGCACTTTGATAGAAGTTCTTTTTGCGCACCATTAAGCGCATTATTTATGTCACCTTATTTCTAACGATCGCCTGATCACAATATGTGATGTTTGGATTTTGGATATATGTCTTTTTTTCTGGAGAGTCAACCGGAGTTTATTGTTTAATAAATCATATTTTTTGAGATAGAACCAAACAACATCTCTCAGCGTGCTTTTTGTAAATGCGTTTTGGACACAGTCACCTAACCTTCCGAAAGTTTAAAACCCATGATTAGCCACTTCAACCCTCTTTTTGAGAAAATCCCCTCTGTCAAAATGCTTTAGACCAAAATCGTCCATGGACTAACAGGATTAGAGAGATACATTCCTCTTATTGCCTGACAGAGAGAGACATCTGACACGAAGGATTACAGGGAAGGAGAAAGTATGAGCAGCAATGAAAAGAGGCTCCTCTCCTCCACATGACGTCTATCCAGAGCAGCAGCTACTTCCTGTCCGGCTCTCTGTCTTCCTCTTACGTAGAACTCCTGCCATTGTGTGCCAGTGGAAGTGTGCACCAGGAGAGATACAAGGGCTTTTCCATTCCCTCCCTGAGCAGACAGTGTGAGTCATGTGGCTGCAGTTTGTCCTGAACACAGCCTCTGTCTCTGCCTGTCTCTCTTTGTCTGTATGTATGTCTGTCAGTCTCTGTCTGTCTTTCTGTCTCTCTGTCTGTCCCTCTGTCTGTGTGTAACCGGTGACACAGGTGTAATACGGGTGTATTAACAGTGTAATTACGGTGCAATGGCATATTGGTGTTACATGGGTGATACAGAGAAGGAATATATAAGAACAAAATATACACTTATATTTTATTTATTTTCTCATTTAGATTTTGACGAAGACAAACATAACAAAAAAGACAACGATACAATAAAATGACAACGCTGTCTCACTTAAAAAACAAACAATAGAATAAGGGGGGGGGGGGGTTGCTCTGTTAATTTTATTGATGATTTAAGTCCACTAATAACATCATTGTTAAGGTGTGTCAAGGAAGCAGGACCCAAATGCAGATTAAAGTGACAAAAATAACTCCTTTATTTCAAGGCTAGACTATTCACAAAGACTGAACAGAACACTCACCGAGGCAAAGTCAATACACAAGACGAACCGACAAAGACAGACAGAAAAACCAGAACTTAAATGCACACAAGACTAATCATACAAACAAGACACAGCTGAGGAGGGAGGAGAAAACACAGGGACACCAGGTGAACACAATCGGGTAAATTAGACACCAGGGAAACTAACGACAGGGAACCACAGACAGATCAAAACAAGACAAAACACAACACAGACAGAAAACCAAATACAGATCTAGACAAGACACAACGCAGACAGAAAACCAAAGACAGATCTAGACAAGACACAACACAGACAGATCGTGACATTACCCCCCCCTCAAGGGACGGATCCCAGACGTCCCAAAACAAAACTACAAAAGTCCAAAACCTAAAGCAGGGTGGGTGGAGGGGGTCCGGACGAGGGACGTATCACTAGGTCACCAGGGTGGGTGGAGGGGGTCAGGAGGACGGGACTGAGCTGACCGCCCAGGGGCACAGCAGAGGAACAGGAAGGGATCTCGGGCGGACGGCCCGGGGCTAGGCAGAGTTCAAAAAGGGGGATTCGGGCGGACGGCCCAGGGGCA
>NW_011341188.1:0-1626 GCF_000735185.1 Notothenia coriiceps
AATCCATGGTCCCACTTTTTTGTATTTTTTTTGTTTTAAAAGAGGGTGCAGGGGACAGAAACGACAGTGCAGACTCCACAGTTACATCCTCTCACAGGAAGTCAGGAGTCAACAGGCGGGAAACATCCCATAATGAGTATCACCGACCCACAAAAAAATCTGCAGAAGGGTCCCACTTCGACACTGTCTTTTCCTCCTCTTTTTCTCTTAAATGCAGTTTTTTGAGTCGTGGTTGTTTTTTTCGGTCACTATTCTCATCAGCAAGCTTGAAGTACAGTCACACAGAAACAAATGTTTAATGTCTGTCAAGATGCCACGATAGACCCAAGAAAGAAAGAAAAAAAGGCATTGCATATTTACATCGAGGAGTTTTGGGGCGACTTTTTTCTGGCAGTCCTCACAGTCTTCATACAGGAGTGTCTCACGGCTCAGTTTTTCTCGTGACATGATAAGTGATTTATTGATACCATTTTAGGTTTAAAAACGTGTGTGTGTATATAAATGTATCTCATAATACTGACAGGACAGAAGGCCTGCATCTGGAAGCCACGATTCTGTTAGTGTCCGTGTGATAAATTACATTTTCTTCACTCTGATCTATCGTCTAAAAACAGTCTCTTTGTTATCAGTGTGTGAGTATGAATGGTGTGTGTGTGTGTGTGTTGTCAAGGTTCCTACACACTTCCAATACAGATCCAAATTGTTCACACACACAATAAAAAACCAGTAGAACTTCCCTCGCTGTTCGATATGTTTCACAGTCATATTTGTCTCATCACTTGTACACATGGACGTCAAGAAAACAATTATTTCCAATAACTTCAGCAATTACAAACAGCGTTTAAAGACCTGGAAATCTCCTCCTCTGAATGAACCTTTCTGAAAGTGTGCAGGAACCCTGAAGAGTGTGAGCAGCAGATTATATTAAGTGGACAGTTTTCTCCAAAACAAATTCACTTTGACGTGTTTTTCTTTTCTTCCAAGGTGAATTATCAATACTCAACCGAAACGTCAGATTCAGTTTTGATATACAGCTTGTTTTGGTTCAGATCTAAAAGGTGGGGTAGGTCATTTTGGAGAAACCAGCTCGAGTGCGCTAGAATTTGAAAATACACAACCGTAAAAAATCTGCCACTTCCTCACAGAGCCCCTCCTCCAACACACACGAACCATAGACACGAACGCGCACATGACCAATGAGGGCACGAGGTAAGTTTGTGCACAGATTGAAGGCTGACAGGCAGGTAGGCCATCCAGTTACTTTAGCCGGGCCGGCTCAGATGATTGGTCGTGCTTTTTACATTACCACGGCTTCCACAGATGACATTTTTTTATGTATTTATTGTCAAAGCACTTCAGATATTCATTGCTATCGGGATGTTAAGAGCATTCCATGGAATATAACAAAGTGTATCTCGAGCCGGTTTCTCAACTTACCTACCCCACCTTTAAGAAAATGTGTTATTACATACGACCATTGGAAATCCATGTAATTATTGTAAATGATTTGACTAGCCACAACGCTAATGTTAGGCAAAAAAACATCTAAAAGTGTTTTAAAAAATAAAAGCTTACCTATCGGCAATCAGCTGATCTGGGCTTCACACATGCAGAATGTACTTGAGT
>NW_011341189.1:0-11777 GCF_000735185.1 Notothenia coriiceps
CCTGCACGAGTACCACCGGCCGGAGTGGACCTTCCACGCCAAAGGTGGGAATACACACACACACACACACACACACACACACACACACCTGTATCAACGACTAACGGTCATGATCTTATGTTAATTCGTTTTTCAACTACTAATTAGTGTAAAAGTTGTCTAAAAATATGCCCTGAGCCTAAAAGCCTAAAGATTTTCATTTTTAGAAACACACACACGTCTAGAGCGCTTCGCTTCAGTTGTACATTTAAATCTGCATTTGGCATTATGGTCACATCCTCACATGATCAGAAGCTGAGCTTGTAGTGATACTCAATGATTAGAAACAGATCAAGGGACATACAGTTCATCTGTATATATAGTACTGACAGGGCCATATATGCACATAAGCTTACAAAAAGAAGTCGTTTTTTTTTTTTTTTTAGAATATTTGACAGTGTGATTATTTTAAAGTGATTTTAATTCAACAAGGATGTTTTTCAAGACAAACTGAGACAAAGAGATGCAGGTAAATGATGTTCTTTGCTTCTGAGAATTATAAAGGAGCAATCGAGAAGAGAAGTAGCAGGTCATCAATCGTGGCCTGTCTGCAGTGTGGACATCTTGACCTAAAGCCATTGCACAAATATATATAATGGTTAAGCCACAACAAAAGCAGTCAGCTACCTACGTTATGACAAGCATATACATTTTCTCTCTGCATATTCTTTTCTTTTTCCTCCTTGATTTGACTCTGCTACAAATCACAGACAAACAACTTGTAGCACTAGCTACTTGCAGACATCCATTCTAGGTCTGGCAGCTGTTCCCATTTCACTTCTCGCCTGTTTTTGGACTCCCTGGCAACAGACAGATTTGTCGGGGGTTCCTTCAGTTCAACACCCCCATTATGAGACAGACTGTGTTCTAATGTGATCCACACAGTCATAGTGTGTAGGTGGCATTATCCAGGGCTCAGCATCCAGACTACTTTTGTTTGGCTGGGTGAAACTAATAAAACGCATCACTCTCCCTGCTCCGCTGCTCTTCTTGTGGTCGCAGCGGTATGTAGCGTGAGAGAGGAGGGCTCGTACACTCATCGCGCCGTAGCCCCGGGGCGAGGATGTACACTCACTCTCCCTCATGCTTTGGGGTTTTGGATCTGTGCTGGGGATTTTCTGCATGTGCTTCCTCTTAGTTGTGGTCTGAGATCCCTGCTGGAAGCGTCTCTCTGAAGCTCGCTGCACTCTTCCTCTCCTCACAGGTCTGTGGTATTACCTCCAGGGGAAGGACCGGCCTTGCCTCACTCTAATTGGCTCCCCTAATTTTGGATACCGCTCGGTTCACCGTGACCTGGAGGCCCAGATCGCCATAGTGACGGAGAACAAGGCGCTGCAGAGCCAGCTCCAGGAGGTGGGTCAACCGCAGGAAATGATGATGACTGACTGTGTGACTCCGCACTGAACGCACACCTGTGTTATTTTGTGTGTTGAACTGTTTGTTGAACTGTGTGTTGAACTGTGTGTTGAACTGTGTGTTGTACTGTGTGTTGAACTGTGTGTTGTACTGTGTGTTGAACTGTGTGTTGAACTGTGTGTTGTACTGTGTGTTGAACTGTGTGTTATACTGTGTGTTATACTGTGTGCCTCTCAGGAGCAGGAGAGGTTGTATCAGCGCTCCACCGAGGTGTCGAGCTCTACGTTCGAGCAGCCGGACCGTCATGTCAAGTTGTGGGTGAAATTAGTCACTCCCCTCATCAAGAACTTCTTCTGAGACACCACCAGGTGATCTCACACACATGTACACACTCACTACAGCACACACAGCATTCACCTATGATACCTCAACAATTAAGGATTTGCTTCTGGTTTGATTGGTTTTTCCTGTTTGTCAGCAGGATTAACAAAAAAAGATGTTAGCCTCATTTTATAATACTAGATAGAAGGGTGTAGTGTGGGCCAAGGACGACTCCATTACATTTCTGGGAGTATCTAAATTACCTTGTTATGTTGCGACCAAGGATATGGCTTTGGCGGAGCGAGTGCTCTTTAAGTGCCCTTAAAGCAACAGCCTATTTTATTTTAGTGACGAAAGAAAGTCCTATTAGACATTTAAAAAAGTTTTGCAAATCATTTATTTTAAATAAACAATTGATCAAATGACCTATAGAGAGTTGTGACCTTGCTCTGCAGTTACACTCAGATCTGCAGTATAAAGCGTTTTAGATTCTTTCAGCCACAACAGTTTTTCTCTGTGTTCCATCAATGCTCCAGACTCAACGGGCAGCTGTTTTCAGTGAATATACCCAACAAACACACTGCACACTTTCTGCTCCACACAATTAGAACAAGTGAGAAACTAGCTGATGAACCAAGTGGGGAATATAGCAGCTTAAGAGCCAGATATTTACCCTCAGTTGGTAGAGACCAAACCAGAGCTAAAAGAAGAGAAAATATTGAACTAAAATTAATTATTTGGACAGAAAAATCCCTTTTTTATAGAATGAAAATGTTGCTTTCTCAAATAAAGCACACTGTCAAAAGTGCACTTAAATTGCAGAAAATAAGAATTTCTCTTTAAAATATATTTTTTACATAGTGCATTGCTTTCATTTGTTTTAATGATATTTTGTTGCCTACTAGACAACATTCAGCCCTGAGCAGACTGAGCAGAAGCACACGCCCACAGTAAGACAGGCTGTGGCTTCTCTGAAATGCCTGCAGTCATTGTGGCGCGTCTAAAATCTCAGGTCCCGTCCTCGCCTTCCCAGCAGCCCGGAGCACCACAGTGAGAGCGGGGGGGGGGGACAGAGAGGGGCTGATTCACTCCTGTCAAGAAGTGAGTCAGCACCGGGGTATGCTGAGGATCTGACGGGTGGTCTCAGTTACCTCGAGTCTGGACCTGGAGAGGTGAAGTCAGGGGGTTCTTCGCAAGAATTAACACTTTTACGAGATATTTTTTTGTGGAAATAAAAGCTGCAGGGAGACATAAAAACATCAACTTCTCACTCGAAAAGGAAGACGTATTCATTTCATAAAGTCAAGGCCTGGCCAAAAGGAAAGCTGCAGTATCAGGTTTTTTCTGTCAGTTTCTCTGAACAGGAAGTGTCACAGGCTGAGAAATGACGGTAAACGGGCGGCCTCTGAACGCTACCTGCACTATTCGAGGAAATCTAAAATATCTTGAGTGATCCGCTGCCAAAAGGAAACAGTTGTAAAGAGATCATCTTTCACGCAGCACAGATTAGCATCAGCACATTCAGGCCTTTTGTTTTACGTGTCAGTGTTGAAAGGACTTACCGGCACGGTGACACTAACAAACAGATGTTTGGCATCTGTAACCTGAGGCTAAAGGTTGTGTTGAACTTAGAACGTATTTAGAAGACAACAGAAAAGGCTCTTTAGTGTCAAATAATACAAACACTGTCTGATTGTTTTAATGAAAAGAACCCAAAATGTTATCTTCTGTCAGAAGATAACATTTTGTTATCAGAGTATAGTATGACATGATGTCACAGCAGGAATGTAATTCCTGTTCTTTTGGATACTGTTTGTTGTCTGAATGTTGTCTGAATGTTGTCTGTTAGGGTCCTGGAGCAGTCTGTCCACTCTCATTCGTGCTTTGTATCCTCTGGCATTGTCACCTCTGTTATTACTTATCTCATCTTGTTTTCCTGGCAGAGGAAAAAACAAACGCAGTCTCCAACAATAGCCTTACCGGTTAAAGGAATGTTTTTGAAAGTCCTTTTTGTCAGCACAGGCTGTCTATTGTTAGAAACTAGAGACAACAGGTTCCTCTGAACGAACCACCTCTGTGAGGGTCAGTCAGGGTGGAGCTGTCTGCCCTCTAGTGGTGACACTGGGATTTCCCACTGTGGTTTCACACATTGAACTAACCACTTGTGACCCATTACTAGCAGTTTAACATAATGCTCACAGGGCTTGTACATTACTGGTAGGAGATAAAGAAATCTTGCCAAGAGTGTATTTTCTTATTTTAAACATGATTTAATACATTTTGCATTCTCACAACTTGTATAGAATACCATACTTGGAGAATAAATGTGCCTGATTTTTTTTATTTCATTAAATGATATTTCAGGGCATACTTTTTAATAATACTTTTACGTCTACTTTCTGTACAATTTGCTTAATGCATACTTCACTATATATTTAAAGTACAGAAGTGCAAAATAATTGCAACAATTGTGTTTTATATTACAATAAAACTAGTTAAAAATTGTAGTAAGGTAAATGAAGAGTCAACAAAATACTGAACATCTGTGTTTTTATGTTTAGAGGGAGAAAGAGTGCTTTGGTTTCCTTTCGTCTTGATGTCGAAGGTCACACCGGAGTCCGCAGATGGGAGACTCGGGTACCATCGGCATGCTGGGAGTTTCCAACCTCACCTTGCTTATAACTCATTAGTGTGTCCCAGGAAGTGACTGACACATACAGGAGGGATGTATGTGGTGAATTCAGCGGGTAAACTTTCTTTTTGTATCAAACTCCAGATCCTGGTTTACCTGCACAGCTGTTAGATTGATTCACCACCTGATGTCATCACATTATAGTTTTTCTACTACAACATTAAAAAAGATTTCCTACCACTGCAATGCATTTCTTCAAGCTGCGATATAAAACAGACGGGTGTGGTGCAGAAAAACAATCCCTGGAGGAGCCTAATAACCGTTAAGAGAGTTTACAGCAGTAATCAAAGCTAAATGTACAGTTTGTTATTATCTTTGTAAATTAAAGGACGATGTGGACGAGTTTTTAAAATGACTTCTAACGTGTGACTCTTTGTTAGGTGCACTCTTACCCACAGCTTTATAGCAACATAAAAACACAATGTATTGCAAATGAACAAGGAATCACAACAGTTAAATGAGTAAAAGTGTTGGTTTTTCAGACTTTTAATGATACAAATCTCAAAATAATAAGTTACAAGAAATCTGGAGAAATAAATATGTAGCTATTTATGCATCACTTTCATTAACAGTGCTTTGACATGTGACCAACAGCAGTAAGAAAACCGATTTAGAAAAGAGCATTTTGTACAATAAAGTCCAACATCCCAAACGAGATGACAACATTTGTTTTCCATGTGATTTCTATATTGTAACAGAAATTGAATCTAAGACCTCAAACTTCAGACTCCCCGAAAGCTGCTCTGAATCACATTACTGTGCCATGTGATTCCTTCATTAGCTGATCCCCATCCTTGTGTTGAAATGTGCTGCAACTTTCACAAGGTGGAGAAAGGCTTTTATCAAAAAACAGTAGGTGTTCAACTAAAAGAAAATATCTTAAAGGGGACCTATCATGCAAAATGCACTTTTATACATGAATATGTGTCCCCGGTGTGTCAGGGAACTCACCAAGTGTCAGAAAACACAACCCTCTCTCTTTTCCTCCATACCCAAATCTCTAAAAACGGGGCTGCAACGGATCTGATACAGACTGATACAGATTTGAAATTGTTCTGACGTCAGAAACGGGGTGCTCCGCCTATATGGGCAACTCTCCACCTATCAGGGGAATGAGAGGTTACGTGGCATGGTGACATGACGCTCGTGCCGGTCAGCTGCAGCTCATTTGCCACAGAATCAGCCCTTGTGAAGACAGGGGTGGAAAAGAGCAAATAGCGCAAAATGAGGCATGGCAAAAATGCATGATCTGTTTGGTATTTTGAAAAAAAAACTTCACGGACATGTTTTATATAGGTAAGGCCCTACAATATATTCAAATATAGCATGATAGGTCCACTTTAAAGTTTCATTCTGACCGAGAACATCTCCTCGTAGAGCTGTGGAGAACAACGGCTTATCAGCGCCGTTGTAGGTTATTAGCTTCTATTAGGAGAAGAGTTGTTTTTTTAAGGGAACCACATCGCTTCACTTGGCATGCTGGATCATCACAGCAATACGCCCCAGCTTGCCATACTCTGTCATTGACCTGTAATGGATGACCTATTAACTGCTTGTGATCACAACCCAGATTTTTTTCCGCTTAAATGTTATGCTTGATAATCTCATAACATAAATGTTTGCTTGTTTTTTCTCAGACATTCTGAGACTGACAGAACTTCCTAGCTTTTTCCTTTCAAATTATGTTTTTCTCTGAATATTACACTCTCACCCATTTTGATATTTAACTTCCTAACTAACATATAATGTTCTTAGTGCCTCTGTAGTAGAGCCTTGCTGTACTACAGCACTGCAGAAGGGTCCAAAAGGAAGATAAAGACAGAGGTCTACCACTGTCCTTTCATCTATAGATGGGGAGAGAAACTTTAAACACAAAGGTCAAACCTGTAGAGAGAGAGGTGTCGGTACTGAAGGGGACAGAGGAAGAGCTTTAAAAGCAAACTTCTCTCCGTCAGGTCCAAATGTCAGTTTAGCAGCAGGAGGAGTTTCAGGTCCACAGTGTTTCATCCTCGCAGCGCTACAGCCCTTTCAGAGACGAGACTTTCTTTTTCCGGGCAGCCAGCATCTCGTAGAACGGGTCTTTGCTGATGGCGGCTCTGCAGGAGGAGAAGGAGGGTTAGATACGAGACAGTACAGTGATCCGCTGCAGGACAAAGGGAGAGCTGAAGTGCCGCTCACTTGATGCTGTTGATCCACTCGTCCTTCTCCTCTGCGGTCGGGGCGGAGATCCTGTAGAAAGTGTGGTTTCCCTCCACCACGCGGCCGTCTGCCTCCGTCTTGCAGGCTTTGATCACCTGATCTCTGTGGTCGGAGACAAACAGCTCGAAGCAGTTCTGGAGAAAAGCACGAGATGAGTCAGGAAGGAGCAAAAACACTCATTCAAATAGATTTCCTGATGACAAATCATATAAAAAGAATACAGGGAACACATCTTTAAATTATTGATTTATAAACTGACACTTTACTATATTTAATCAATTAGTGCAAGACTGGACATTATATTTGCATTTGAAGAACGTCACCAAATGATAGCTGCATTTTTATCCTGCACCATCTTGTTTTATGGTAGTTTTACTTTTCTGACACAAAGATCTGATTTGGAGGGTAAACCAGCAGAAACATTTAATTATACGACAAAATGCATCACAAAGAGAAGATAGTTTACCGGTTTCTTGGAGTCATCGACTTCTCTGATGCTCAGATTCTCCAGTGGAATAATTCCTCTGGGTTCTTTATCCTTGTAAACAAAAGAGATGAGAGGAGAATACATCTTCGGTTCTGTTGAAGCCTTCATACAGCATTTATCTCTTCTCTTATAAAAGCCAAGCGGTAATTACTTACAGTCGTGTACTCAAAGTAGTAGAGGCAGTTATCTGTGAGAATGAACCAGCGTCTCTTCCAGGTCTTAACTCGCCCCCCTGAGGACAGATTACAGGTGAGCTCTGACTGCAGTGAAGACATAACATTTTATTTGCTGAAGCTGAACTTCATACAGCAGCAGCGAGTCTGAAGCACAGTGACGGCACACATCAGCAGTTAAATATAGAGCGGGTCATTCACTTGGGTCAGTGGCCAGCAGTTAGAAACAGATGTGAACTCACTTCTTTTCACATCTGGGCTTCTAGGCATAGTTTGAGTTTTGAACTGGGGGTGTATGAGGTTCTTCTTCTCCATATCATCAGTGTATGGATGTCAACAGGGACCCATTCATACAGAAGCTGAGACATGTACTGCTGTGGAAAGGGATCATATTTAAGCCAACTAAAAGACAGGCCTACCTTGAGAAATAAATCCATGTATGTCATGTTCAGAATCATTTCTTTGATCTACCTTGCCGCCAGACAGCCCTTACCGACGGGGAATTAAAGCCTTCATAACCAGTTATGCTCTCTTCAAAGCTGCCAGACAACATTGGCAAAAACAGTCATTCTACCTCGCAGAACAAGGGAGTTGCTGTTCTGACTCAATCCTTTAATTTGTTTGTTGTTGTGAATGACTTTGGGTTGAGTTCAAATTCAACAAAGTCAGAAAATAACATCTACAAACTAAGTGATCGTGGCAGACGGAGAACAATGGTGTGTTTCTTGGAGAACTGTTTTCAACAATTGAGTCTGGTTGCTTTGGAGATAACGGCTTCAGTCCCCCGTCAGAGTGGGCTGTCTGATGGAAAGTTAAAGATATTATAAATATGTTGTACATTAAAATAAATAACTTTTCGTTTAGAGAAGGCTAAAATGTGTTTTTCTGATGCCTGTCCACAGCAGGACATTTCTTAGCCCCTGTGCCGGTCTCTAAACAAGCAGCTGACACAACCCCACTTCAAATTGCAAACCATCTTTTTTAAAGAATACAGCCCAAGAGTTTTTTTTCTTTAATCTTAATCCAATTGTGCCAGTGTGGGTAGAAGCAAGGAGGGGAGAGGAGAGGAGAGGGGAGGAGGGGGCTCAGAAGCAAAGCAGTCCATTAAAGCTGAGGGGTTTTAAAATGTACATACCTCCTGGAATCAAAAACACATGAAAGACAAACAAACAAAAACAATGTCCACAAATTAATATGACAAAAATACAACAATGTGTTCTGCTCATCTGCTGTTACAGATCCAGTTCACTAGAGGGCCTCACAGCTCACAGGGACTAACAGCAGAATGATTTCATGAATTGCACTGTTCCACACCACATGAACTAACCGAGCTTGAGCAGCCATCCTTCTCGGTCGGGGTTGAAGAAGGTGTGTGTGAGGTCGTTCCCATCATCCTCTGGGATCTTAAAGGGTTCGTTCTTGATGCTGTCGAACAAGTTCTACAGAGACGATGAGCAGATATGGGATGTTAACTTTATCTTCCCAGCTTTAGTTACTTTGCATTCTCAGAGTAATAATAGAGAATATAATCAGTTAAATGTATGATGTGTTTTTATGGATTAAGCGCCTCTGCAGAACATAATGGATTTACAATTAGCCGCCCCTTTACCAGTTGCATCATCAGCAGTGTTTACACAGTAAGAAGACTGAACATCAAGTGGACGACAGTGTGATTTGGCACAATGCATGTTTTTTGTTTTGGTATTATTTTTGTCTGTATTTAAACAGAGTAGACTTTGTCTGTCCGAATATATACTGGAGGGGAACATTGCTCAAACGTGTAAATACAACGCCTCTCACCCTGAGCAGCTCCTCCGGCAGGTCTCCTCCATCATTGATGCCTCTGTTCATGGCCGTGAACCTCTGGACCGAGGGCTTGTCCTTCACGTTGGGGTTGTGTAGACTGGTGTTCAACATGATCACAGCGAAAGACAACACGTAACAGGTATCTGTAAAAGAAGACTCAATCAGTGTGTGTGTTCTTTTTCAGGACTTTACCTATAGTCAGATTTGTTGGTATTAGGGATGCCAGAAACTGACCATGATCAAATTGAAAATCGGATAGCCCTGGTGAATATTAATCGATTATTCGCCGTCAAACCTGATCAGTTTGACCAGTCATCACAACGACGTGGCCTTGAAGTGCAGTTAGTAATGGCCGGCTGTGCTGCGTCTTTCTCTGTAGGCACTTCTTTGGCATGCTTCGCACTCAAATGCTAACGCATGGTTGATGTTGAGCTGTGGTAGACCAAAGTCTTTTCGCAGAGCTTGCATTTGACTTCATTTGCACTTGTCAGTTCGAAGTAGTTCCACGAGGAACTCTTCTTTGAACGTGCCGCTTTGTTCATCTTTAGTTGTGTTGTTCTCACTGTTCTGCATATCGCCAATAAATCAATCGCACGTGTGACCGAGAGGGGGCGGGGTCGGTGTGTAGCAGGCTGCAGCAGGCTGCAGCAGGCTGCAGCAGCAGTCTGCACTCTGTGCAGCCTGTGCTGCAGGCTTCCTCCAAGTTTACAGTAAAACAAACTGGTGGTGTGACCAATGGCCATTTACAATTATTAATACTATTACTATTATTAGCATTAGTCTACACTTTGGTTGAAACTAAGCCAGGAAAAAAAAGAAAAACATAAATAATAAAAATATATATAAATAAAATCGATTTTTTAAAATAATTTTCGATTATGGAGACTAACGAAAAATCGAATAATCGCTGGCATCCCTAGTTGGTATGACATCGATCTGCTTCAAAAAATCAGCCAACCTGTGTTCTGGAACACTCCGGGGTTACAGCGGCAGTATCTGAGGGCGAACGCCTCCATCATGCGGTCGATCTTCTGAGCCTCGCCGGGCAGCCTGAAGCTCCACAGGAACTGTCTCAGGGCCTGCACCAGGTTCAGGTCTGAGAACTCGTGCAGCTCCAGGAAGGCGTGCAGGACCTCGATGTTGAAGTCATCTCTACAACACACACACACACACACACACAGGGAATAAAACAGGATCAGTAGCTGAATGCTGCTCTGTTTGGCTATCCGAGATGGCTGCTACAAAAGTTGGATGAGATGTGACAAATCAGATTAACAGATGATCTTTTAGAACTGCTAATGCAACATGAGCTTATTAAATCATATTCAGATTACTAATAGCATATTGATAAGCTCCTGATTTGTCCTCAATAATGCTGCACGTGTAAAAAAAAAGAAAAAGATCTGTTTTCTGTCTTTTTGTAACCCTAACCCAGTGTTTTGTACTAAAAATGTAAATAATACAAATTATAAAAATGTAAATATTAAACATCTTGACACTTACCTCTCCCCTAGGTAGTCTCCAATAGCAGTCTTATTAAGCCCCTCCCCCTTGTAGAGAAACTGGGCGATGTCATCGCTGGTGTTTTTCAAAAGGGAACTGTCAATCAAGAAACGAATCCCCTGAGGGAGAAAAGAAACCCAGTCTGAACATCGTTCACAAAGAATAAATACATTGAATATGAATGTTATGGTGTCCAGTGAGGAACAAATACCAAGTGAACACATACAGTGTATTACCTATTTTAATTTGACCAACTTTGGTCCTTTTTTTGTGTTTTTATTTTTGTAAACTAAATATCTTTGGGGTTTTTCTGTAAAACAAGATTGTTAAAGATGCCAAACATTCTTACCTTCTTCGGGTCCATGTTGAACTTCTTTCGGCCCATGGCCATCTGTTTATTCCTCTGCATGCTTTTCCTAAAAACAAATGAAAAGAGCCCAAACTAAATACATGGATTTGTCAAATTGACCAAAAGAAAATAGACGGCAGTTTTGATAATCATTTAAAGTATTTATTAAGAAAAATGGCAAACATTCACTGTTTTTAGTTTCTCAAATGTGAGGCTTTGCTGCTTTTCAGTTCTACATCATAGTAAACTGTATATTGTTCAACTTCATAAAGCGCGTTCTGTTTTGAGCGTCTGGCAGATCATGTCCCTCTCTCTGAGTGCACTTCCACTAAAACAAAGGCTGAGGACCCCAGCTGCCCACGCACAGGAATGGTTAAGAGATACTTTACCTCTCTTCACTCTGGCCCAGGCTTTCAATCTCATTGGTCACCTCTGCTATCTCATCCTTCAGCCTCTGAGAGCAGACAGACAGAGAGGAGGGTTATGAAATAGAAAGCAGGAAACAGACGTATATATATATATAGACATGCATACATGTGATATGTGTGTGTGTGATGTGTGACCCTTCACATGGATCTCACCGGCAGCACAATGCATTACACACGGTGGTCTGTTCCGGCTACTTCTCACTGATCATCACATTCAGACCGGCTCTTCTCAAAGACATGACCCAGAAAGAGGAACCTGACTCACTCTCTCAGACTCATCCTGAGAGCAGGAGCTCTGTGGAACAGCCGCCCTCTGCAGAAAATCCTCTGGGAGCTGTAGCACCTGTTCTGGGGTCAGCGGCGACCTCGCTTCCCCTCGCTCCCTCCTCCCCCCTAGTGCTGACCCAGATTTATCACCCTGCCT
>NW_011341189.1:11802-12950 GCF_000735185.1 Notothenia coriiceps
CCCCGATGCCCTCCGCGGGCTGTTTGAGAGCCACACTGCTGGGGAAGGAGGGGAACATGCAGGATCAAAGACTTTGACTGGCTTAGTGGAGCTGCAGCGGACAACAGAGGTTGTAGGAGTAAAAAAAAAAAGAGGCGAGAAACAGATTGAAAACCCTGACCCCAGAAAAGATAATGAACTAAGATAATTAAAGAAAAAAAAAGAAGCAGACAAGGCCGGAGTCTCTTATTATCTACTACAGCTATCTGGGAGTGTGTGAAAGAAAGGTAAATAACTGGATTCCTACATGTGCGTTTCCATGGTTACACCCCCCTCATAGACGAAGAGTGTCCTCAGTCTCCATTACTGAAATATTTCATGGCTCATTACCCATCAGCCCCCAGGGCAACACAGGGCGGGGCTTAGAGAAAAGGAAAGCGCCACCTCGGTAATAAACTCCATCAATCAGTCGCACAGCGTCGCTGCCGGGGGCCATGTTTGGCTTTCTAGTGTGTGTGTTTGTTTTGGATGCATGAACATCACATAGATCAAAAATATGTAGTAATTTTATAGCACTTTTTTATAATCAATTCATCTATAATGTATTTACTCTAGTCGTTTTAATATTTGTTCTATAAAATAAAAAGAAACATTACTGAAGCCGACCGATGTTAATGTCATCAAAGTGCTTTACCAACAGACCAAAACCAAAACATGTTCACTTTATTATTACATGAGACCATTTATTAACAACTCCAACTAAGGAATTTTGGAAGATGTGAGCTTGGA
Source organism: Notothenia coriiceps (assembly GCF_000735185.1). Classification (NCBI taxonomy): domain Eukaryota; kingdom Metazoa; phylum Chordata; class Actinopteri; order Perciformes; family Nototheniidae; genus Notothenia; species Notothenia coriiceps. Next base: position 12,571 of record NW_011341189.1, read on the forward strand.
ACAATGACTCATGGAACTATGATAGCAGTAGATATTGTTCCCAGTCATTTATTGATCTAGTTATGGTCAAAAACCTTTATGTTGATAAAGGTCATAATTGTTTTTTACAATGTCTTGTTAATCACGATAAGACCTAATATTCAATCTAATCTTGCAAAACAAATGAACCCAGATAAAGAGCTGACACTCATTTATCAAAGGGGGGCTGAGGCAGGGGGTCAAACTGTCCCTCCAGGCAGAGAGAGCAGGACACACACCCCACACAAAGAGGTTCATTCGTCTTGAATGTCTACGGTAACGCTCCGGTGGTCAGTCACACACACACACACACACACACACACACACACACACACACACACACACACACACACACACACACA
>NW_011341189.1:12993-32420 GCF_000735185.1 Notothenia coriiceps
ACGCTCCCAATTGAAATCTATATAGTCTCTCGTCACCCTGAGACTACAGAGAGCAGAAGGATTTACACACGACACGTAATGTCACATAAATGACATAATCGCTGACACACACCACCACATTCTGTGATCAAACTAGAAACATAAACTCACGGAAGGGTTTACAGGAAAGAGGGGGTCACGGGACACTGGGGGGGGGGGGTAATCCATCCTCTTGCTCTTAATACTGATGTACACACATGGTCATGGTGTTTTTCAATATGTTAGCAATTTAAGATTATTGACAGAAAACATGGGCATTTGAACATATGTACTTTTTGGACTGTATTTTGCAAAAAATACATTCTTTCAATATGTTTAACCTTTGTCAGCTTTGGTATTAACTGAATGACAGGTTGTGAAAACACACAATCTCTATTAACAGTTTGTTGCAAAGTCAACATATTTCTGTGGTTTCTTTATTTAAAAGAAAGCACATTTTGAAGGCAGGGATTTACAGTTTTGTTAATTAACTCATGCGCCAACTATTTTCTCAATTACTCGTTTGTTCTATGAAGTCTTAGAAAACAATGAAAATGTCCATCACAGTTTCTCAAAGTCCGAGAGGATGTCTTTAAATGTATAGAACATCAGTCCAAAAGACAAATACATTGAGTTTAATATGATCTAAGAGAATAGAAGTTTCTGATAAGCTCAAATGTCCATTCCGCTTTAAATGTAATACACCGCCTCAACTGAACAAGTGTGCACTTCGATAGAGCAGAAGTTCATGTGCCTACGGCCACACATGATATCTGCAGCAGAACGATAAGAGAGGGAGGGAAATGGGAGTCTGTCAGTCACGGTGACTTCTGTTTTTTCTCAAGATATTTCAACGTAAAAAAGGAAAATCATGGAGAATATTTACACTGAATCTGATCTGCAAACATCAAAGCCCTGCACTGTTAACTACTGTCCGTATCCACCATGTTTCTCATCAGTGACAACAGCTTAAGAAAAGAAAGAGTATTTACTGCAGGCTAGCAAGAAGCCACGGAGGACGTATTGAGCTGTGCTGCTGCTGCTGCCTGAGCCTGAGGGACTCCAGGAAACTGCTCATTGCCATCATCACAAAGTTACTCAGTGTCAACAAAGACCATTCATGTTGTTTTTGTAAAATGTAAATGGTTTTAGTGATTACAACGATATATTATAATTCTAAAAGAAATATGTCAAGTTTTCATTGGCCAAATAGATTTAATTTCTAAATGTAATAAACTGCAAGAATGTTTGTCCATTATCTAAATTGTTCTAATCTAGATTAACATTCTGTCTAGCAAAGAGTAAACTAATTGACCTATTTTTTAGCTTTACAAATGATTTATGATGAATATATTGTAAACCTCTTTAAATCCTTCTCCCAACATGCAGACACGTCTGATTATGTTAGAGGTAAACAAAGTCAAATCCAATCATTCTGTAATGATTATTTACATAGTGAAAACACACAGACAGTTACGCACGCACTTGCTCCTCTCTCTCACTCACTCACACACACACACACACACACACACACACACACACACACACACACACACACACACACACAACATTGAAAAGCATCCAATGGAAATACACACACACACACACACACACACACACACACACACACACACACACACACACACACACACACACAGAGAGGTTTAAGTAGGCCGGAGCTGCCCTATTATAAACCTGAGGACGAGAATAACGCAGCAGAGGCAGTGAAACTGACATTCACTCACTTCCTCTGTCTGTCTTTTCATTCAGAGAGGAAATAAGAGCAAAATGGTTTCATGACGCCTGATAGAACTACTCCTCTCCACAACATCCTACTACTAAGAAAACAAACACACACATTCTGACATAAACAACTAAATAAACCAGCGGCTGTGCACAGTCTGGAGGTCAGAGTGTTGGTGTTGCCAAGTAATGGGACACCTTGTCGTGGCAATGCCTCTGATGACCAGCTGCTCTGGACAACCGACATATCCAGGCTTAAAGTTCACTCTATTCGTGACTCTCCACGCTCTACCCTGTATGTCATGCAGCCTGCTACATCCTCAGTGAGAACAAACAAATCATCAAAAAAACGAAAACCACATGTCTTTTTCTGGCAAGGTCTCTGGCTCTCATAAGTGTTTCTAAGGAATACGTGACAACACACACGCATGCACACTCATTCACCCAAGTTTCTGAAAAATAGATCAAAAGTAGCAGAAGTTGTGATGACGCGCTGTCTGAACACCTACACATGTGTGTCATAATCCGGAGGTTCATACCAGAGAAAGCGTCGGTCTGTCTGCAGCTGAGTAGCTTCACAGCCAGTCTCGATAGTCCCCGTGCTCCCAGTGTCGCTGACAACCACGTTTGTTTCTCACTGCGGCTTGTTTCATAGAGTCCACAAGACAACCCGTGTCACCAATCCCAGCACAAACAGCCTGTTTCCTGCAGTCCAACAATAATCCAGTCCTGCCCGAGCCCTCCAATCCCAATTTCAATCCTGTGTTCGTCTGGTCCAGCCGCCCGGCTCCTTAATCCTCAGGCTCTCATTCCAGCAGAGGGGAGAGGAGGGGAGCAGGCCTGCAGCTAAATGAGGATGAGGACAAGTGTGTTTGGGAGTGCGTGTGTGTGTGTGTGAGAGAAAGGGGGGAAAACCCTTGAACTCTCATCGCTCTCCCCCCCTCCCATCTTGACTCCTCCCTCTGATGAAGTCAAAAGGGTGCAAAAAAATACATACAAAAAGATATGATATATATAGTTCATTTTTTAAATAAATATAAATAATAATTAGAAAATTCTCATAAATAATTTGAAAAAAATATGAAAGAAAAGTTATTATGCGCCAAATATTTTTCAAAATAAAATAAATATATTTAACGAGTGAATGCGGAAACAATATAAAAATTCTTAGATTATTCTTTTTAATGGAGACTCCTCAATCCCTCCCTCACTGAGCAGAGCATCAAAGAGTCTCTGCACTGGTGTCCCACCCAGAGGAAACGGACGTGGGGAGGTGCAGTTGTGCGTCTTTGAAACACTGTTCACTCAAAAAATGAGGATTGGAATATATGATTTGCATCTCCTACTCACCATAAACAAGAAATAACCGATCTATGTTCTGGCAGGATTGAATCGTTCTTAAATCCTTAATTCTCTACTTTACTTCTGGAATAGATCACACACACATACGTCAACAACAGCTCCCTCACTGGGTTGTCTCTTTGTTTCCGCCACAGGATTGCAGCTGACCCAGGGCTCAAGGCAAATCAGTTATGACTAGAAAGCTAACTGTGTGTTTACTGTTCACAAGGCAATACTTGTCCATTTCAGTGTTCAGTTCACAAGGCCATAATTGTGCATTTCAAGGTTTCCCGGCCCCGAGGATAACCAGATCAAGAGTTATGCGGTTATGGTAAACTCCCTAGTGACGGATCGCATTCACACAGCCAGAAAGAAATCCAGGGTAAAGAACAGGAGAGAACAAACTGTGCCTTGACACAGAAAGAGAAACACGTCCCTGAAACACAGAGGGAGTGACGCTAAATATGACAACTTGAACTGCTCTCCAAGGGTGGTGAAGTGTATTACAGTTACTAACAAAAATTGATAATATTAATGCCTGAAAATAAATCCATACTGCTGGTAACTCTGATCCTTATTTAACAGCAGCTACCAACCTGACGATACAATGTATGTTATTGATAGTCCATCTCATACAATTGACTGAACAGAATGAGTCATCCTAATTTAAATCACATATGGTAATCGGTTTTGTTAGGCTTTTCCCCAGCTGTAAATTACTTCATTGTAGAGCATTTCCCGTGGGAGCTCTCAATCTGTCAGAGGAAGCATTAGTGCAGCTGTGAGGATTTATAATCCAAAAAAACATTGTTATGTTATGGTAGCACATTTCCCCTCTCTGTATTGACCTTTTTGTGTCCAACACTTTGGTCACAATTTGGGAAAATGATTAGAGAAGTCCGATTTCAGAGAGCAATTCCTCTATTTTCAACCAACAAATGGGCACATTGATTGTATTTATAGACACATGAACTATAAAGTGCTGCACAATAAGTACAACCCCCATGAGGTCTGGCCTAAATCCAGATTAATAATAATGGATCCCTTGTGCCAGTTAATAAAGACTGCCTAAGAGCATTAACAAATCAGTCAAATTAGGACCTGTTGATATCTCTCTGCTGACAGGAAAGTAAATGCAATTTTTTTAAATAATTACCCGGTATTTACTTAGACAAAAAGTAACGTAAAGTGTTCACTTCAGTTACAATGTTAAATAAAGTTACGTTAGCTAGTTAGCTAACCTGTTTAGCCTCTAGGTTAGCTAGCTCACATTAACCAACGAAAGCCCACTTACCAACTCCGTCTTCAGAATTCAAAACCATGTCTGTGCTCTTGTTCCACGCTTGCCTAGAGAACAGCGCTTAAATCAGTCACTTTAAATCAACTTTAAAGGTCGAGGGTGTCTGTATTTCCTCACTCGGTTACCGTTACACTGGCAGTTAATGACAACTGTACAGACAGCCGGTGTTGGGGCAGGATGACGTAGGCGCGGCTTCCACCGCAGCATCCAATCAGAGAGCAGAAAAAAAGAAACAAATATCTATCTATCTATCTATCTATCTATCTATCTATCTGAAATCTATCTATCAGAAATCTATCTATCAGAAATCTACTCAATTTATGTGTCTGACTAACTTAAATTCAGAATTATGATGTATTTTTCTTTTTCTAATTACATTAAATTATATTACATGATATTTTATTATTTCAAATAAGATATGAAAAGAAAGAAAAATAAAGTTATAACTCCTTTTTAACTCAATAACTTACTATAATTAGTTTTTACCTACATTACTTTTAATGGCATTTAAAGTCGTAATCTTGACAAAATAATAAGAAATGTGTAAATCGTCAAAATCACAATTTACTGTGTTTGGATGAGGTAGGAGATACTAAGTCTTAATATATAGTATTGAGCCAGTAAATGACTGTCCCAAGTTTGACTCACTATTATAAATCATTATTTTGTCTTTAGTGGATGCATTACTATTTCATATTGTGTGTCATTCTGATATTTAAACTATTTTTATTCTGTGACTGAAGCAGTTTCCTGTGTAGAGAAAAGGAGAAATGAAAAGAGGAAATGCGTTTTGCATGCGTAAATGTTTGTATTTTTACATGTGTTTGTGTACAGTGGGTATCCCTATGAGTGCAGCTGCATACATTGCTCACAGATTCCGTTTTATTATGTTTTGCCCTGGAGATAGTTATACATGTTCTAGTGAAGAAGGGCTTTCATTCAAGAAGGAGAAGGATACACAATTTAACAAGTAACAAGTAAAACATACTAAGCTTTAAAGTAATATTCCCCCAACTGCTGATAGTGAGAGACATATTTATTTATACAAGAGGGTGTGAAGACTGAGGAAGCAGGCTTGATATCAGAGGATGGGTGGTTTGTGCTAGGAAGGGAGAGGATGTAGGGAAGGACAGAGGAAAGGGTTGCAGCTGTGCGCTTGAATCAGTGCTTTATGCAGCGTTTGGACACACCAAAAGCAGGATATGCTGAGGAGGGGCAGGGACAGTGAACAGTTTTCATGAGGAGTATTTATTTGGAAACTGTTAACTGTGATTTGAAAACTAATCGGATAACAGGGGCACTGCTCATGGAGAGAAAAGCTGCTGTTATTAAAAAAAAATCTCAAATAAAATCTCAATCATGTCCATTGTATTGAAGTGGAGGGACACATTTTTCCTTTTTTTTTTTTAATAGGATAATTTGGATAATAACAATAATAGAAAAAAATAGAAAAAAATACAATTGATTTTGTTATTATAACACTCATTCTTTAAGTATAACCATTATTCACAAAAGTTATAACAATGTGAAAAGAATGATGATATTACAATTCAACAGAAGCTACAGTGGAACATATTGTGTAAATCTACTTCACAATTAAAGCATTTATGTGAAATCTTGTATCAGAGGCCTCAAGGCTTGATAAAAGGAAAGTAGCAGAGGAAATAAGATGGGGAAGTCCAGATTGAAAATCATAAAAGCCATGACGAGTGGAAACTATACCTTTGTGTGCACGACCGCGCTGCGTTCACGGTGTGAGAATAGCTTTTGAGAGAGCAGGTTGGTTACAGTAGCACCTGCACAGTGGGCAGGGATGGAGATTATGTCACTCAAGCACCCACTGGAGAGGAGGGTCCTGGGTGATGGCTGTGCGTCATGTTTTCAAATCCAACCCACCATCACAGACACACAGACACACACACACACACACACACACACACACACACACACACGCAGTTTGTCTGACTTGTATCTACATGAATACAGAAATGTCAGAAACAGCATAATGGCACACACACCGACACACACATACACACACACACATTACAGAGCTCTGTGTGTCTTGATAACCACAGAGAATCACCACGGCAACTGAACACTGATAGCACTTTGTGCCAGTCTGGCTCTGCTTGTGCATTATTTCTAAGCTTTTAGGAGTCACATGAAAGGATAATTTAACCAGCAAAGCCGTGATGATAACAATCATGACAACTTATTGATAAAGATTAATTATTTGGTCTATAAAATGTCAGAAAATAGTGAAAAATGTCCACACCAGTTTCTCAAAGTCCAAGGTGATGTTTTCATGTCTTGTTTTGTTTGTCAAAAACCCATAGATATTCAGTTAAATATGATATACTGTAAGACAGGGTTCTCTATATTTCAGAGGCTTCTTGAATGAAAAATTACTTTAAAAATAATGACTGATGAATGAAATGCCAAGTTGCTGACTAATGGCTGCATCTCTATTATTAAACTCAGAAAAATAAAGAATTAAGAAAGATCAGCTCAAACTAAAGGTTTATTTATCAAGAATCGTCCATATGTGAAACAACACTTACTTGTTTTCTAAGATAACATAAAAAATACATGTGTTTCCTCAGAAAACTCTCACCTGTGGCTGCAGCAGGTCGTACTGAAGGGCAGAGAAATGCCTGGAAGCTGGAGGCACACAGCTCACTCACCGTCCCCATCACCACACAGGGTGAATCCAAGAGTTTGTGACAAAAACAGCGTTTATGTCTAACGGTATCCTCTCAGCATCTTTGTGCCTTACTCCCCTCTTAAGTCGGCGTCACACTTAACTGTAAGGTTCAAGCTCTGGCCTCTGACGGCGAGAAACTCCTTAATAAGCCGAGTTTTTAGTGTTTTACCTCCCGACTGCCACCAGACTCTGACAGACTCCCAGAATAAAAAAAACACACTCTCACTCTCTCTCCTCCCTCCTGTTCACACACTTGACCTCACTCCGGAATCCAGCCTCACACTCTCCACACATAATGCTTTCCTCACATAAAAGGACACATATATTGTATATATAGACACACACCCACTGCTGTGTCACTTTGAACAGTTGTTGTTGATGTATTCTTAGAAGTGGTGACAAAATGTACACACACATGCACACGTATACCTCCTGTTTGACACCCACACACACACACACACACATCAGAGCCCAGATTAGTTTAGTCAGAGCTGAGAAAACACACACACATGTACACACATACATTATGTTGCACACTAGTGGTAGAAGATATATGATAATATGTTACTTAGAGTATAAAAAACAACTATAAAGGGCTTAACAGTCGAATAAAATGATGGACTTTATTGTGGAAGAAGTAAAGATTCTTGATTTATCGTTCACTTAATTGGGTGTAAAATCAAGATAGCATTACACAAAGTAACTCTTTAAGTAACAGTAGAAGTATAGACTGCATTATAATGACTTCATCACAGATTGAAAGGGGGTTCCTATCAGTTAACAATGTGTGAAAATACCAGCAGTGGTTGGAGCTGCTTTACATCAGTTATTTATACAATGCATCTGCCATTAAGGAGCAGTGCTACTATTTTAGGTGTAAGTGTGATATCACTGCGCTTTAGGCTTCAGTTTGATTTCGCAAGATACTTCCTGACTCCTTGATTTTCTCCATTATAGTACTACATTTGCTATCAACTTCAATCCATTTATCTCCTTTGCTCATTAAATCTATTTGAGTCTTTGATTATCTCCTTTCCTCTCGCCTCTCTGTAGAGCTGACCTCTTTATGTTGACCTCCTGACAACCGGGAATATTTCTTCTGTTCAACTGAGGCAGCATTTTGTGGCTTTGTATGATTGCAGACTCCCAAAATACAGTATTTATCTGGCAGGTGGCAGGTGGTACTGAAAAACAGAGAAAGAGTAGGTGGTGCGATGTAAGCAGCTTCAATGAACTTTAATGTAATTTGCATAAAGTAGAAGCAGAGAGAGGGAGCGGCATCAAGGAATTTGCTATGGTGTAGTGGTGAATAACATATACATAGAAAAAGTGTTGCTCAAAAGAAATAAACATAAATAAATACAATGAAAATATTATAAAAAATGAAACGTACATTATATTAAATTATTTACCAGTGGATGCACAATGCTTCACAGTGACATATAAATATAATATGTTTTGTGCCCAAATGATGCACTAATGTAACCTTTAAAGAGGATAAAGGGATATGAGTCCAACAATATGAAATCAAATCCTAAAAGTTAAAACATCCTTTTCAGATGCTCGTTTACATTACATAACATTATTTTGTTTCTTTTCAATCTTTATGTCTCCTGATTCAAGCATACAAAGGAAACATAGGTCTACTTTTCTAAGATACACTCAACCTTAATACACTTCATCTCTCAGAGCAAACTCCCTTAAATGCACCTGGTTACCACGACAACGAAAAAATAAGCCCAGCATGTGAGAAATGGAAATCATCTCTCTTGCTCCTCAAGAAACCCAATCATTTACCTCTTCTTGCTCATTTTAAAACTAAGAGGAGCAGTTTTTGAATGTATTGTGTATGTTCATTGTATTAAATGTACAGCTTTAGTGGTATAACTAATAGGGGTTAGTGGTTTCTCACTCAAAAAGGTCAATTATGCTTTTCAAAAGTAAGTAACATGCAACTGAAATATTTAAAATCAACAAACAAACTTACAGGTATGCACCATGTAAATATGCTTTGTATAACATGAATGCCAAAAATCAAGTTACACTTATTTTTGACTAGATCCCAAACGGAGGTCTTTGTGAATATTTGATTTTAAAAAAGTAATAAAAAGTGTATTTATCAGAAAATATTGGAGAAAAAAAATTGATCCGGTATATTGAACTTACATAATTAAATTAGGTGGAAAATGTTCATGAATTTGACATGCTTACTTTATGTAATCGAAAGCATAAATATGTAGTTAACTAAAGATAATATAGTTACAAAACTAATCAAAAAACCACAAATGTGAATGTCTAAATGTCTAAATGTGATCACAGGGGGGGGGTATGTCAAGCATGGATAGAGGAGTCTGGATAGAGGAATGTAGAGATAAAAGGCAAGGTCGAAAATCAGAACTTAAATTCTTAAGAATGTCAAATATTATCAGAATTTTATCAAGTTTAAACTTCCAGATTGGCCTGAATATCTAAATTGTTCTGTGATTCCCCTAGATTAATACTATTCATTTCATTCTTATTCTATGTTGCAAAGGACAGAGGTAAAAACATCATCATAAGGCAAAGCCATCGTCTCTGAATGTCTCAGAAACATCTTGCAGTAGGTTTTTCTGCACTTGTTGTTTTCGTTTATCATCGGCTCTGCTTTTGCAAATGTTGCATTCACATGATCAAATCAAAATCAAATCAAGTTTTATTTCTATAACACATTTTAAAAACGATTTTTGGTCGAGCCAAAGTACTTTACATGTAATAAAAACACTTTACTGCGATAGCAAACAGAAGACAATAAATTACAACAGCAAATGTAAAAATCAAACACAGGGAAATGTCAGGAGTCGTACTCCACTCTGACTAGAAGGCCAGGGAGAAGAAGTGAGTCTTTTTTTTTTTAAAAACCCTAGGGTCTGGGCCGACCTCACATGGAGGGGCAGAGTGTTCCAGCTGCTGCATGATCCACATGATGAGTTTGAATGAGGCAAGTTGTGCTTATTTTATCTGGAAATTGTTTTGGGCGGTTCTTTCTCTGACAGCTGACATGATTCAAGAATGACTGTGTTCCTCTGAAAGCAAACATGGGGGTGTTAACACGATAGTATGGATGATCAATGGGTTTTACCAGTCAAATATGTCAACACTCTCTTTAGTAAGGCATTGCATAGGTTACTTTCTTCTTCTTCAATTATTTCATTTTTTATTTCATATTGTGTATTATGCAGTGATGGAGAGTTTCACATTTACGTAACTATAATGTTGAGGTATTTGAGTATTTCTGTTTTATGCCATTTTATACATGTATGCATCTCAAAGGAATATATTGCATACGTTTTTAACATTTATTCAATATGTTTAGTTATAGATACTTTGCAGATTCTGATTCATAATACAAAATTAAACCATCAAATAAATTATGCTGTAATGTTAAGGATAATGATATAACTCACTACCTTTAACATATACAAAAGAGTAATATAATTGGGAATGGATTAATAGTTGTACTTTAATAATACGATTAATTTTGCTTTGGTTCATGTGATTTCATTAATTCTATTTTCCTGTATATGTATACTTTTTGGAGTCACATAGATGAGCTACATTAATCAGAGCAGTAGAAGAGAAGGAGAGTCTGCTGTGTCCTCTGGTGGCCACCGGGAGGCATCACAGCTACAAGGGACAATGTGTGTATGTGAATGTATGCAATATTACTTGCAGCTTACTTTTAAATGTATATGATGTTAATTATATCAGTTAAAATCAGTTGCATTAATTGTTTATTGAAAAAATATGTTTTATACTTTTTTCCAGTGGTGGAATTAGTATATAAAGGTTTGACATGTAGAAATAGAAATATACAAGTGAAGGTGGTAAATTAAAATAGAATAGAAATGAATAACAGAACAACAAGTTAAATGTCAAATCTAATTTAGGCAATATATGAAATACACTATATCATCTGATTATTGAGTGTGTAAAAATTATAAAGTAGCATAAAACTGAGTACATACTACGTCAAAATGGTATCCTTAAAAGCCTATAGCTTCATGTTAACATTTTGACTAAAACATGTAAAGAAATAGATATGGATTTAAATAATCAACTAGAGAATGCAATTCCTGAAGAAATTGCCTGTGGGAATGCTTTATGCTGAAAAGCTGACACTAAACTGCTATGCTGAAATGTAATGTGTAAGAAGAAAGTGAAGAATTTAGATTGAAATGATACATGAACACTGGGGGCTTGAATGTTGGATGAGAGAAGAAAAGAAAGCAAAAAGGCTTGGAAAAGCAGCAGAATATTTGAACTGCAAACTTTTGAACTAACTTGATGGTGAATGATCTGTCGCCATGCCAACGGCATTTGATGACATCCCATAATACGCTTAGATGCGTTGATGGCTGCATCGTTACCAAACCTGTGAAGTTTTGGGCCATTTGGAGCATTTTCACTGAAGTTATGAGAAAATCGGGTTTCATGGCAGGCATTGTGTTGCCATGGCAACGGCATGTCCCGTAGATGTCTTCAAGGCTGGACTGTTAGCACACATGTGAAGTTTGAGCACTTTTTGAACATTTTCATAGGAGTTATAGCGACATCGTCGTTTATGGCGAGTGATACGTTTACATGGAAACGGCATATGGTGAGATCTCAGATTTGGCGTAGAGCTGTTGAGGCATGGACCAGTGATATGCAAGTGAAGATTGGGGGACGATTGGACCATGTCCATTGGACTTACAGCGACATCGTGTTTCATGGCGAGTGATCTGTCGCCATGGCAACGGCATTTGATGACAGCCCATAATATGCTTTGATGTGTGGATGGCTGCATCGTTAACAAACCTATGAAGTTTTGGGCCGTTTGGAGCATTTTCACTGAAGTTATGAGAGAACCGTGTTTTATGGCGAGCATTGTGTTGCCATGGCAACGGCATTTGAAGAAATCTCAAAACTGTCCCTTAGATGTCTTCACGGCTGGACTGTTAGCACACAGTTTGAGCACTTTTTGAACATTTTCATAGGAGTTATACATTACATTAGGAGGTTACATTACTCTCTCTCTTCTCTTGATCGCCATCTCTCTCTTCTTTCTCTCTTCTCTTGATCTTCGGTTAAAAATGTGATGTATTATGGGATGTATCCTACAGTCTATGGATGTATTTCTGGAATTATGAAAGTTATGAATGAGAAAAGTAATTGCCATCGATTCCCGACCGAGCTGAACGTTTTGATGTTTGAACGGAGTTTCTGTGATGTGGAATGCGGGAGGAGAAGAGGGCCAAAATAAATCGGCGGAATAATAATAATAAACTTTTTGTGCGTAGCATAACATATAGTTGGAATGCTGTATCAGCATTCCCACTAAATTATTTGTTAGAGGTTCATAAACACTTCCCATCAAGTTATCTTGATAGTCCTACTCGTATGTTTCAACCCAAATGCAACATGATACTCGAAAAGAGCAATTCATTCCTTCTCGTTTACTTGTGTTTGTTTGGACCGGAAGTTACAATTTGTCTCTTCCTTCCTCTTATGTAACAAGGATTGCACATCAGAGGATGCAACAATTTACCCCCACCTCATTTAATCAGGCGTTACCCAACCGGATTTCAAACAGAAATGGGGAAGTCAAACAAAACTATTTATGAGATGAGACAGAATCAGTCCATATATACAGTAGATACAATTCAAAATATGTATAATGAACTCACACCCTCTCTCAGAAACAGTGACCTCTGAGTGTAAGAAAAATGAAATCCCCTCTGACACTTGAAGATTCTTACATACAATCCTGTTTGACATTATTGAGAGAATGAACAGAGATGGCTGCAGTGCCCGAGCTGAGCTCTGCATGCACATTGCTCAAATATTTTCCTAGTTGAGTCGATTACCACGTCTCTTTAAGAGCATTTGTCTGCCCTTCTCGCAGCCTCTGCACTCAGAAGTGTGTCCGCTCGGTCCGCTCACACGCTGACAACCTCCAAGGGAAAGGAACAGCCATCAAATGAAGGCCAAGTTTGAATGCTTAACATTTGTAATCAAGGTTGGCTACATTATACATATTTGGAGGTTAATCTCAGTGTGTTGAAAAAAGCAACTAGGATTTTAAGTCAATAAATGTAATGAATCATGATACTTATCATATGAATAACCACACAGAAAATCTAAATCCTTTACCATGAAATAATTTAATATTCTGGTTATTTAAAACTCAGCCATGGCCTACTATATAAATTACATTTTATTCTGCTTCTTTTTCTCACAAAAACGTAGCTAGCTAACTAAATCAGCAAAATAACCGGCAATTGGAATGGTAAACATTATGTCTGCTATCCAACAATAGGTTAGCCTTTGTGAGTATATTAGCATTCCGATGTTAGCATAGCATAAAGGAACACGTTAGCATTTAGCATAAGGCCCGCTATTCAAAGTAGTGCATCACAGAGGTGCTAGCAAGGTGACAAAGAGCGCTTAAGAACTAAACTGTTACATGACAGAGAAACTATCAAGATTGAAAATAATGAGAATTATTGACATTTTCTTCCTTACGGTTTTAACTGTCCCAGTTTAAACCCTGTTTCTGGGGTAGCTATTAAATACCATTATCTTCCATAACTACAATGTATCTCTAACCTATCCTGTAAAAAAAAAACACACAAATAATTCTTGTTATTCAATTGCATCAGTTTTTACCTCAAAATGTCAGTTTTCATTTCACCACACCCTTCCTCCACTAACTTTTGTATTTCATCACGTCCCCTTTGTCAATCTTCACTAACAGGACAGCGCCATTTGTCTGTTTCATTAACAGCACAAAGCAAAAGTATAACAAATGTTTACGGCCTTTGGGCCCACACACCTGCATCCCCTCAACACTCGAAAAGACTCACACAGGTGACATTCATTCTTTCAAACATGATTTTTATTTGATAATACTGAATATTTTGTCCTTCGCCTGGACTTACACAAAGCATCAAACACATGCACAGTCCTCTATTAACACAAGGTACCCATTTCTCATTTCTCTACACCTCTCCAAAAACGGTTAATCTCTCTCACTCTCACGTTACTCCAGCGCAAGAGGACCTTCTCACCTCGACATTACAGCTAAAGACATCATAGACAAAAGACAGCGAAAACACACAAAAATCATGACAGGTATAATAATAACACTGAAAAAATACAAAGTAATGCAAATGGAAAGAGTTTACTTTTAAATTATGCCTCTAATACTCCATAGATAGTTTTTTTTGATAGCTTAAGGTGTATAAAACAGCACTGTAAACTTGGATTGATAACTTGCTTTCTATGACAGCGGTAAAGCTTTCATTAATTACTGGAAAGAGCAGGAAAGCTAACAGTAAGCATGTTAATACCTTATTACTCATGAAATAAACCATCTGCGAGAATATATTGGCAAATCATGAAACTGCTGTTGGCATTTACAATCAACAGATAGTACAAAGACACTGAAATAACATCCAACAAAGCTCTTTTTGTTTCTCTTTCACACATTAAACCTGCAAAAAGATCCCTTTTATCCCAACCTCTCAGGCGCCACTTTTTTAGTTTTTCTTCAATTTGATCTGATGACAAACATAGGAAGAATAAGTGAATGTAGATCACCAAAAGCACTCAAAATAGGAGATATCTGCACCTGAGGTGGATCTGTCGGTCGGGGCGAACTATGATAAATGTCACATCAGAGTGTTTAGGCTCTTGTACTTGAACCTCAAAAAAGTGCAAATCTAGTTCTAATGCAGTAAATAATAATCATCAAGTAACAATACAACTAGTATATGCATGAGTACTGTACGGCTACAAAATGGGGGTAAGAATGAAGAGGAATGAAGATGTGAAATGTAGGATATTTTTGATTGGACTGCTGGGCGGGAAGCAGGTTTTTTTTAATTTAGAGAGCTGATCTTTGCACCGCATAGACTGGTCCAGTGAGGCCTGTGAAGATCGCAGACTTAAAATCACCACAAGAAAAGATGTTTCACCTAATGAAACCAGAAAAGCCATGCTAGATGTTCTTTTAAAAGAAAACCGTGTCGTGGGTGTACCAGCAGAGAAGACGAGAGAGAAACTAATAGTGAGAGAGCGAGACAATCATTTAAAAAAAAAGGCAACTTGGAATTTGGCTTTGGAATAAAAATGGAGAATGAGGTAATAAAAGTAGAAACACGATGGGAAACAAATGATCGTCTGATTGGTGGAGAGCTGTTAAAGCGCTTTGCGGGGCAGGAAGTGCTCTGTCTCACCGAGAATTTATGTCCTCCTGACGCCAGCCTCAGGAGGAAGTTACATCATCACTTGACCAGTCTATGTCTCATGATGCCATTTTATTTGTTATTAAAGAAGTGCTGTGTCTGAGAAGAACCTCCGAAACCTCTTCAGTTCAAAATGAGCAATGCCGAGGTCGCTTTCTCTGACTGGAATGCTAACGGACAACAAATACAGAGAGAGGCTGAAGGTTGTTTTCAGACCGGCAGGTAATATTAGACACGTTAGCTTTGCCTTTTTTAATCAAAAATATGATGTTGTTATCTTGAATATCAATGGAATCGTTTACATTTATTTTCCAGACAGTGGGCAGTCAGGCCTGCCTCGTGACTAAGGGTCGTCGGCGTCCAGGAACTCCTTCTTGGGCGACGCAATGCCGCGGTACCAGGAGCAGGAGCCGTCCGCCCGCTTCACGCAGGCGTAGTGGTTGGCCTGGCGTCCGTGCACCTGCTTCTCGATCATCATGTCCGTCCACAGACACTCTTCAGGAGCCGAGATCTCGCAGGGCAGAGAAGGACAGCGCACAATCTGCAGACACAGGACATTCTCAGTAAACTGTGTGCAAAGTCTGTGGAGTCATGTTAAGTCAACTTCTGGTGCGGTTGTCATTTATATTTACAGTTAGGGTGGGGTATTATTTGAAACCACAATAACAGTATAGTATATTTAAAAAGTTAAAGTATACACTATATCAAATTATTTAATTATAATAGCTGCTATTCATCACATCACAACGCTGTGAACTTCACTTTGGATTTTTATCTGCAATTATGTTAATAAAGTTTATTTTTTAACTCAAATTGTTATTTTTGTTTTATGTAACTCTTATTATAATTTGTAACTTTCTCTATTTTTTTTTCTTTTCTGCCATAGCCCATAAATGGGTATAAATCCAGTAGTTATCTCTCTGTATTATTTATTCAAAAGTGGCACAGTCTGCCATTCCCATGCTGCACCTTGCCTACCTAAGCCCTAGCATTTCACAGGACAACACTGCAGTAATTAAAAGTAGGTAGTATTTAGCTGAATAAATATCATCCTCACTATCTTGACTAGCGGGTGGGTCTCAGGGAGTTAAAGCATGCATACACAGCATTCCTCCACCGCCTTACCTTGCATTCACAGCCCATCTGGTAGCGCTGGGTCAGGCCCTTCTTCTGGGTGCTGCTCAAGGAGTCCCAGGGCATGATGTAATCACACAGGGTCACATGCATGCGCCCGTTGGCCTCGGACTTGCCTGCCAAAAGAGCAAGACTTTGATCAACCATCTCAATTACAAAAAAAGTCAATCCTAACAAGATCATACAAGCATCATATAAATGCTTTAATTTGACTTAAGGTCAAACTAGTGTCAGGCAACAGGTTCCCAGGTAAAACCGATCCAATCTGTGCCTGCAGGCATCAACACAGAGAAGCCGGCGTTTCTGCTTCATGCACAAGTGGCGCCAGTCAAAACAAGAATACACTTCAACTTGAGTTTACAGATCTGCTGAGGCTGCGTTCTCCTCACTTCACCGCAATACGTCTGCAGAGCAACTCCCAACAGGTTTTCTGTCTTTGCAGCACTGACTCACGTTTCACTGGCACTCTTCCAACTGTGTTAACCCTTAAAGCTGGAAAGAGGATGAATGGTTTTAAAAGATGCCGCAGTCTGCAGAAAGTTAACGCTGTCCCACTTCCCACTGCTCAAGTCCTGCAGTCTGAGAGAGAGAGAGAGAGAGAGAGGAAACGCTGGCTTCAGCAGTTCCTCCTTTTACAACTCTCTGTAATTAGGGCCCAGTGTTTGCGGGTCCATCTGTCTGCGATGGGGAAACCAGAGCACGCATGGCACGATGCTCTATTTGCTGTACTAGGTCTCCTTCTGCTGCTTTCTGTCACAATATTAGCCAGTTCCAGTGGATAAAACATTAAGGGAATAGTTTGACATTTTCAGAAAAATGCTCATAACTCTGGTGGTGGTTGGATAAGTCGATTGATATCAAACTAAGCGATGCACTGCTGTAGACAGTACGGACAGAAGAAAAACATATTTAAGCCACCAGTTCATGTGTACTCTAGGTTTGAAATATGTTGACCACTTGACGTTATTGCCTGACAGCCCTTTTCCACGGGTCACTGCAGCCATTATCTGTGCTCTCTTCGAAGACAGTGCCAAAATCTATTTGTTTTTTGTTTGACTTTCGGTGAATCAAAAACCTACCCTTTTAAACATCTAAATCACACAATAAATAACTGACACTGATATTGATTTTTTTTATATGGGCCTTTAAGGTTACCGTACAAAGTTTTGCTGCCCTACAGTATCACTAGCACCTCATATAAGCCCACTTCACACGATCTAAACAATCCGTCTGGAAAAATGACATAAGTGGCTTGTACAATTTATCACACTGGAGTTTAAGGAGCCTTAAAGTTTAAGATTGCATCTGTGAAAGTAACTTTAAATAAAAGCTCATGGACACAATACATCCAGAGCACTAACAAAATGCTCCCTTCAGGTTGTACTGTTGTAGAGTGAAGTACTTTATTTTTATCTCATGGTCCTCATCCCCTCAAGGATAAGATAAAAAGTAGTTAAATGTACATCTCTCAGGAACTCAAGCACGGCAGACAAGGTCACTCCCAGTCTCCACAGGGTTTAGTCAGCAGCTTATCATTACCCATAATTACATAAACAGTTACCCAGGTTGTCTGCTGTGAACACCTGGAGGTCTGAATCTGATTATCTGTCTGTCTTCTTATTATTTCACTTTTCGTTTGAGGGTTGAAACTTAGCTAACAATAATAGCCCATAAGAAGTTATGAGAGCCTACACCAGGGGTAGATCACATGGCATTGAAAAAAAAGAAAAGAAAAGTTAGCCTATCCATCCATCCTTATTATGGCATTTGCCACTTTTTTGACGTACTGGTAAGCCAGTCTGAGTTGTATTGTGCCATACGGGTTCATGCAGTTATGAGGGGGCCTCACCTCCTCATCTGAAGCGCAAATGCGGCGCACTATTATACGCTTATTAGTGCAATTAGTGTAAGCGTGTCACAGTTTACCCGCCGTTTAGTCCACTAGCACCCCCTGCTCACGACACAGATTGTGCAGGTAGATCATTTGGGCTTGGTCATTTTAAAAGTAGCTCCCAAGCTGAAAAAGTGTGGGCACCCCTGGCCTACACTAACACATTTAAAAGTGTTATTTTGAATTTGACCTATTTTTGACCTTTATGCCTTCTTGCTGGGAGTTTCTGGAGCCAGAGAGATCTACAGCAAGGAGATGTTAGCTTAGCATAAAGACAATAATTGGGAAACAGCTAGTCCGGCTTCATCTAAAAGGTGACAAAAAACTACCAATAAATAACCTTAAATAGATCACTCATTAACGTGTCATATGTTTGTTTTATCTGTACAAACGCTCATTTCTGTTTGTGTACGGATTAAAGACATCTCACCAGTGGTACCCACCTGAGATCAGGTACTCCTTCTTGCCGGCGACATCCAGGGTGACGCCACAGACAGCAGACATAGGAGCAGTGAAGATGGCATCGATGTCCTGGGTAGGACCCTTGAACATCTGCAACAACAAAAAAACAGCGAGTGGGTCAAAGGTCAGAGTGAAGGAGGCAACATCTGTTCGATACTCAGATCAGTGTCTTCTTACCTTGATCTGTTTGACCTCATACTGGATCCTCTTGATTGGGTTCCCATAGATATCATTCCCGGTATCCAACTCGCTCTCTCCCACCACCTTCGCTCGAATCACTGTTGAAGAAACAGAGGAACGCAGCGTCAGATTACAAGTCGTAACATGGTACCAATAAAACAAAGGAAGCAGAACGCTGCTGTAATCAACCAGATATGAGAACAAGACGTTCTTTGGATCAATTCTTTGTTTGGTTTATAAAGAATCATATCATCCAAAACTTTTCTTTTTTACAATTTCCGAATTCCAAGATGAGGTCTTGATTTGTCTTCTAACCCAGAGATAAATGGTTTACAATTATATCCATATATATATATATATATATATATATATATAAAAAACACAGAA